>NC_057942.1:22690319-22990319 GCF_018555375.3 Anguilla rostrata | reverse complement strand
ATTACAAATAAATTAATCTCCTTTTCAGTGTCCCACAGCTCTGTGTACTGGCCCTTTGTTGTGTCAAACCCTGTTTATTTTCCTGCATTGTGTTCTTTATCAATAGGGATAATATTAGTCCATCAGCCCAGGCCAGAATTTTCACTAACTGGTACCACCCAAGATGGCAAATTCTAGTTTGGAAATGTCCATATCTCTAGATGATATTTCAACATGATAACCCTTCCCAAGTGGTAGCTTAATGACAGTTATCAACCTTCAATGACACCAACCGTTGATCCAAAGAATGAAAAAAATCTTGTCACTTTATTTGAACAGAATGTCATACATAGAAAAAAATGAAGAATTATACCTCTTTCATTCACTTATTTAATACATATACCAATGATAATCATCATCATCACAAACAATATTGTACTGTCATACTAATATCCATTCTCAAGTATTCATATTCTGTTTATTCATCATTATCGTCATTATTATCATCATAGTCAACCAGCTTCATGACAACTTCTACATCCTCCTCCCTCTGATTGCTGCAGGTTTGTAGCTTGCACATTTCTGTGCACTTCAGTATGTTCAGAGAGCGCTGAGTTTTCCTTGTCCTGCAAAAGCACTTATGCTATGACAACCTGTAAAGGCATGTACACCTACAAGAGCATCACATAGGTCATCTCCAAGGAGCTGAGCAAGGTTGCTGATGATGATGTACCTTGTCCGATTCTGAGTGTCACATTTCTGATACAGGGGGAGGTTTATCTTCTTACAGTATCCGAGACTAAGGATCATGACATCCGTATCCTTACTCACAATAACTGGTTTGATAGCCATTCTGGCTGGCATGATTTGCATGTAGGAGCATACGGGTATCCACCTCCTCATGGGAAGATTTCAGCTCTTCAACAACTTTCCAGTCTTTTTTGCTCAGACAATAGCATCTCTCCACAGGTCGCAAATAGCTGCTTGTCCTGAAGCTTTACCCGGTTCTCTGCTAGCTTCCACTGGTCCACGATGAATTTTATCAAGGCTGTTTTGCTGTCTGTATTACTTGACAACTTTCTCCACTGCACAACATTGTGTGGGCAATGTTCTTCCATTGAGTGTTACTTGCAGAACCACGACTGCATCTCTCAGCATTCTTGATTGATGTTTTCCAGTACACATCAAACACCACATTTGTCCGCTTACTGTTTCCTCCTTCGTTCAACGCTAGGTTCAGCACAGAACCATCAATCTCTCCAAAAGTCTTTCCATCACCTTTCAGTTTCTGAACAAGACTCATTCCATCAAAGAGCATGCAGAGTACTCTCCAATATCTTCAACTGCTGATGCTGATTTCTCTAACTCTCTTGTAAGAGCAGCCTTGTTAGCTTTATGCAATGAGCCATCTGGATTTGAGAGTACCCAAGGCAATGGACCAAGCTTCTTTAATGTGAAGATCTCTACTTTGTGAAGCAATGATCATATGCCCAAACAGATTTCTATCTGCTTTCAGGACCACCTCCTTGTTTTGTGCTTGGTTTACTCTGTCGCTTTTCTTGATGCTTGAGAATGTCTTCAGATTCTGTTTTCTCATTTTGTCATGGAACTTGGCTGTGGGTGAATATTTCTCCAAACGTTCACTTCTGAGTTGCCTCAAATACTGACTTGTGTTTTCTGAAGTGAGAGAGTATCTGGTGACTGCTCCAGTTTTCGGGCTGAAACCCTTGGCAGTCTGGGTGTCCTTGTTTACAGTCTCCTCAATTGTCTGGTCTACCAGAATCTTTCCAAAGGGATTGTTCCTGCCCAGCTGGACAGAAAAACCACCCTCTACAAAGTGTGCATGAACACCAGGATGATCAACCTCCAGGCGAGACATTTGAGCATAGTGGTACATTACATTTATTTGGCAGACACTTTTATCTAAAGCGACGTACAAGAGTGCATTTCATGGTCATGGACAACTACAAAACACAGGTTCAATAAGATACAATACTTATTTTGTACAGCTATTTCTAGCCAAGAACACAGTTTAGTTCACACAGTGAATGCTATTCTGACCTAACCTCTGCCAAGCCAACTAAGCAGAAGAATAAGCTACAATATTAGGACAAATACAAATTACCAAAAAGTGCTGGGATGGGGGAACATGTAACGAGTGTCATGAAAGGGGGGGGGGGGGGTGATTTAGAATGAAATATACAGAGTGGTGGTAGTTAGTCCAGGTGGGCAGTGAGGGAGAGGTTCGAAGAGGGACAGGGAGTTTGTTCCACCACTGGGGAGCTAGGGTGGAGAAGCTCCGTGATCCCTTTATTCGGGTGGGAGGGGGTACAAGGTGCCCTGCTGCTGCGGAGCGGAGTGGTTGAGCAGGCGTATAGGGTCGAATCATGTCCTGGATCGAATCATGTCCTGCGAGTAGATAGGGGCTGTCCTGTTGGATGCAGTGTAGGCGAGGGGCAGGACATTGAACCGGATCCTGACAGCGACTGGTAGCCAGTGGAGTGATCACAGCAGAGGAGTGACATGGGAGAATTTGGGAAGGTTGTAGATGAGTCGGGCAGCGGCATTTTGAATCATCTGTAGTGGCTGTATGGCACAAGCTGGCAGGCTTGTAAGGAGAGAGTTGTAGTAATCAAGGCGGGAGGTCACCGTAGCCTGGACGAGCAGCTGGGTAGAGTGCGTAGTCAGGTATGGGCAAATCCTTCTGATGTTTTACAGAAGGAATATGCAGGACCATGATATTGCCTTGATGTGCTCCTTGAGGTCCAGTCGGTTATCCAGGACCACCCCCAGGCTCTTTGCAGAGTGAGAGGCAGTCGCTGAGGTGCCATCAACCGTGATTGAGAGCTCACGTAGTAAGGAGGTCTTGAAGAAGAGCAGCTCAGTTTTGTTGAGGTTGAGCTTCAGGTGGTGGCTGGCCATCCAGGTAGAGATGTCAGCCAGGCAGGAAGATATCTTATCAACCTGTGAGGCAGAGGGGGGAAAGAAAAGAGTAGCGTGTCATCTGCATAACAATGATAGGAGAAGCCGTGTGAATTAATAACTGAACCAAGAGATTTGGTGTATATGGAGAACAGCAGAGGACCCAGTACAGATCCCTGCGGGACTCCTGTAACAAGGGGATGAGAAGCAGAGGCAGACCCCATCCAGGTAACCTGGTAGGACCTATCTGCAAGACAGGAAGCGAACCAAGACAGGGCAGTCCCAGCAATGCCCATCTCAGCCAAGGTGGAGAGGAGTATTCTGTGGTTGACCGTGTCGAATGCTGCAGACAGGTCAAGAAGGATCAGGACAGAGGAGAGGCGTGAGGCTCTTTCAGTGCGAGTATCTCCGTCACAGCCAGGAGCACAGTATCTGTTGAGTGCCCGGATTGGCCAGACTGGTGAGGGTCTAGCAGGTCATTCTGATGTATGTCAAATAATGGCAAAAACAATGATTGTCCCAAAAAAAAAATAGTAAAGCTACTCATTTGAAATGGTTATCATGTTTCAAAGTACTTATATGGACCCTACAAACAAACTGGTACCAAAGAGATTTTGCCACCGTAGGTGGTACCAAATTCTGGCCTGGCCCATGGACTATATATGCCCCTTTCTAATTTTGATTGTATTTTGGGTTTAAATACATGTGAAGTTTTACTAATTCCTGTTAATGGTGCCTTGTGCATCAGTGGAAATAAAGGACTTGATCTTCCTATTTTTCTTCCGGTTTCTACTGACCAGTAAATCTAACACTGATGGGTCTATCTAATTTATAATCTAATTTCTGAGGGTGTACTGCAGTTAAATACCATATAATTTAAGTATATGAGAGAAAGTGAAAAAAAAAAAAAAAGAATTTAGAAGAAAATGTGGTTTTGTAGGTACCTGGATTGCCTGAGTGAGGACGTAAAGAAGGGACGATGGAGCCCGGAAGAGGAGGCCATGCTGATAAATTTGGTGCGGAAGTATGGAGCAGGTAAATCTTTGGTAGTCTTCATATTATCTTTATTTCTCACTTGTAATATGGAGGTTCTGAGAAAATAAGATTTTCTGAGACTTAGCTAAATGAAGAGAATATTGTGAGCCCATAGTGAAAGGATTTTTGGCATTACAGATCAAAATAATTCCAAATAGATTAATAGAACATATGAGTTGTATTCCTGTACTTGAATCATGTTGCTAAGTTTAATTTGGTAATTGTCAAACCTTAAGCGAGGATACATTTTCTGTAGCCTAGGTAGATTTTTATTTGAAGCTACTGAAGCATTCTGGCCATGGGGCATATTTATAAGTCGGAGAAATGCAAATATTTTAAATAGACATTTTTTGACATCTAAGCACAGTGCTGGAACTGTCAAATTTTGTCAGGAATCTTTTTATTTCTGTACTCAGACTTGTATGCCTGAGAACCATGAATTTTGTATTTCTTACCAAATGTGGCACAGATTGAGTGACAATTGACTTATTCATAGGAGTTAGAATCCTTGGGTATATGTATTAAAGGATGGGCAAAGCTCTGTTCATTTCATACTTGATGCAGTTACCGGTTTCCTCCTTTAAAACTTGCCCCATCTCACCACCTTGAATTGTGTGCGATGTGTGTGTGTGTGTATATATTAATTAAAGGGATAAATCTGAATAAATGAGTGGAGAAACATAAAGATGCTTCTATACAGGTGTATTGCATGATAAAATTAAGCCATTAACTAAATTTAGTGACTAAATATGTAATAAATATACAACCTTTCCATTGGTTTTACGTGTTGAAATGTCAGTTTCAAGACTAAGTGGTCATATATTGTCTTGGACCATCCATTCGTGAAATATACACTCATTTGTGATGCATGGGTACCTTCCAAATAGCTGTGTGTAATACAACACATGCTGTTTATGGCATTGCCGCCTTTTTGTAGTACATTCTGGCTTGATTGACGATTATTTTATCCAATAGGCAACTGTACGCTATCTAACAATGTATAACATGTCTATTTTTACTTTTGCAATAGCGCTTTATTGCCCAGCGTAACCAAAAGTTTTCTCATTATCGCCGCCTTAAGCTTTCACTTTGTGATAGCAGTAAAATACACTGCACCCAGGGAAACATAATCGTTGAGTTTCGTCATATTTTGGAAAATATTATCCTTATTGAGGACTTCTGAGCATAGCTTAGCCATATGTTTGCTGATAGACCTAGCTGACACAGGTGTCTGCAGTAAGTCAGAAGAGGAGAATGACAGCATGATTCTCTGGAGGAGGACAATGCCTATTGAACACAGATAAGATTTCACCTGACACCAACCTCTCAAGAGCCCACTCCTGTGAAACACAATGAAGCCAATTCATGGGAAATTTGTTGTGGCTGTGTGTGATTTGACCTCTTTATGGGTTTTAATCCACATAAAGCACCACGTTAATAAATCTTGTCCCAAAGCATAGATATAGATGAAATGATTCAGACATGATCTGAGCTCTTGTTTGTTTATAGTTCTAATGTTTTTATTTCATTGTCATATAAAAACGCACACATTTTGTAACGTGTGTATGTCACGTGAAGAAAGTCACATTTCAGTTAAACAATTTCCTTTCAAAAATAATGTCAGCATATGACCAAGATTTTATGTATTTTACTGTTGTGCATGTCCTGATTGGAAGGCCGATGGTCCAAAATTGCATCTGAGATGCCGAACAGGATTGACAGTCAGTGCTTGCAGAAATGGAAGATAATGACAGGATATCCGGTAAGTGCTCATGATCCAGGGCTTGATGAGTTTCCTATATTTGTTTCTTATATTCAACACCCCCAACATTACATAACGGGCCAAATAACCCCTCAAATAATATAGCATGAGAAAAATAAATTCATATAATAAAGATGGGGATATCATGATGTGCGTGGGGTATACTGATCAATAGGTTTGCATGTTTGTCATGGAAGTTGCCACAGATTCAATGCCATTTCCATGATTTCCTCAGTTTTTTTGTGCTTTCTGAGACTTTTCTGCAGTTTTGAATGGTAACTGCCAACCTTAACATTGTCAATGGTGTCAAGAGCCTGTCGCCAAATCCTGGCAGAAACAAAGTACAACAATATACAGATACTGGAAAGCGCTGGGATAAAAATTCTCATCCTTGTCAGTTGTTGCAATCAGATGTTTGATGGCCCCTGCCAACAGTGTTGAAGCCCAGCAATAGTAATATTTGAATATGCAGTGAGTTGTGCTTGGAGCAAGGACATATTTTTCTTCATTCGGCTTTGTACTCCGTAAGTTTGGATTTGTAATTAAACAATTCACATATGGTTAAAGAGCACATTCTCAACTTTTATTTAAGCGTATTCATTCACTTTGGCTTTACCATGTGGAAATGACAGCACTTTTTACATTTATAATGATTGGGGGAAATAAATTTTATGTAAAAGAAAGTAGTTTAGTACTTTTTTTTTACTCATATCCTATGCATGCAAGTCTGTGACCCATAGACATCACGAGCTGTTGAGAATCTTCTCTGGTGATGCTTTTCCTGGCCTGTCTTCAGCTCCTGCTTTTTTGGTGGTAGTTTTCTTTTTTTTTTCTTCAGCATATGAAATGCATTTTCAGTTGGATTTAGACTGGATGAATGGCAGTCAGTCAAGAATTTTCCAGTTTTTGAAAAACTTGCTTGAGCAGTATGTTTGGGATCACTGCCTTGCTGTAGAATTGAAGGGTCATCCAATGAGTTTGGATGCATTTGATTGAACTTGAGCAGATAAGATGCTTCTGTACACTTCAGTATTCATTCTGCTGCTGCTATCATCGGCGGGAGGGGGGGGGGGGTAGGTGCTTTGGATCTTGGGCATTTCATTTTGGCCTCCACACTTTACTCTTGCAATCACTCTGATACAAGTCAGTCTTCGTCTCATCTGTCCACAAGACCATTTCTCATAACTCTGCATTTTGCAGCTGACTGGTGGATTGCGTCTTTGTAGTTTCGTTTGAGAAGTCTTCTGTGGAAAGTTGTCACTGTCCCATCGCCTGCCTTCTGCAGAGTGTTTCTGATCTGTTGGACAGGTGCTTGGGGTTTTTCTTCATTATATTGAGAATTGATTGGTCATTAACTGTATCGGTCTTTGCAATTACTGTGCTCACCAGTGCTCTCTTTCTTCTTAATGGTGTTCCAAACAGTTAAGTTTGGTAAGCTGAAGGTTTGGCCTGTGACTTTAATTGGCACAACTCTGGTCCTCATGTTGACAAACGGCAATAACAGACTCCAAATCAATCAAAAGCCTAGGAGACTAGATACTGACTCAGCTCTTATACCTGCGCTAAGGAAGCAATTGAACACACCTGACTTCAAAAAAACACGTGAAACCATTTGCTCCCAAACATTATGGTGCTGTGAAATGGGGGGCTATAAAAAGTACTGTAATTTCTACATGGTGAAAATAAAAAGTATCGAAGTACCCTTTGGTAAAGGCTGAGAATCTGCACTTGTGAATTATTTGATTACTAATCTAAAATTGTGGAATTCCAAATGTGGAGCCAAACCTTATGGACCTCATTGTATATGTATGTATATATCTGTGTGTATATATTTTTATTTTTTAATTAAAGGCCAAAAAAAGGATTAAAAAACGCCTCCCAAAAAAGACAGAAAACAAGAGGAAAAAGTTGGAGAGGATGAAAAGGGAAGAGGAAGAGGATACAATGACAAGTTCCGAGGAGGAAGTGGTTTGTATTACCAGTGATGATGAGTTGACAAAGGATGAGTCGGATCTTGAAATTGATGTGAGAGAGGAGTACATTCTACCCACCATGGAAAAGTGGATTCCCAAAACTTCTGACTCGTTTCCGCATTTGAGCCTATGCGCTGGCCAATCTGTATGGAGCAACCTGACAGATAAGAAGACATCACTTAGCCAAGCCACTCTTGGACGTCCGTGTTCAGTAAACAGCTTGCCTACACTGGTGTCTCCTGAAGTACGATACACCATTCTCGACCGCATTGGCCACCCCGTAAATACCAACATGCGAGTGGCCTCCCCAGGACAACAATTACAGGAGGTAAAATCACCTGTATTCATCAAAGAGTACTTAGAGAATTAGACCCCATAACATGTTGAATGTTTGCATTCAGCGTAGGTGAAAATGCATATTATTGATGTTGTGATTTCTGTGACTGTGAATATAATCGTTTTTTTAAGTGTGCACCATGTTATATAGAGTGATCAAATGAGTTATTTTAAACAATTTTTTTATTAATAATTTCATTAGGATTTTGTTTCACTGTTTTTTCATTAGGATCAACACTGTGAAAATGATATGATCAAAGTGTCACTCAGTGAGGTGAGGAATCTACTGCGCTGGAATGGAGGCTCTCAAATGAAACGGGTAATTTGCTGATCTCATGTTCGTGTTTGAAGCGTTCAAGCGTTCGTCAAGCGTTCCGTCCAAATCTCAACAAGAGTGAGGATTTAACTATCCTGGTCAGAGGTGTAACAATTGCCATGTGTGAACTTATCCCAGAAGGAAAATGTATTGCACCCAGACTTCCTGGGAACACCCATTTGGTCTGCTGCCAGTGACACCCATTTGATCTGTTGTATATTCTTACAACTATGATTGAACTTGGTATGTGGCCATCTGTCCCTAAAAGTGGGAAGCTGTTGCAGATTGTGTATGCTTGTGTGAGAATGCGTACTGAGTATGAAGTTAAAACAAAAAAACAGTTAATCAGAATAAATCAATAAATCAATGAGGGTTTTAATAAATCTAACCTTAATTGCTAAAATCATTTGCCCATTTTGCATTGATGGTGGGGTTGCATCCCAATCACCACTATTTAGACTCTAGTGATTTCACCATTTGCTGGAGAATTGGCCAAACTGGAGTAGGTTACATCGTAATGCACATTGTTAATTAAAGTACGCAACTTATGTTACATGCAAAGAACAAAGGTATCAATACTACAGTCAGTCCATAAATATTTGGACATTGGCAAAGTTATTGTTATTTTAGCTGTCTACCACAGCATAATGGAGTTTAAGTTAAATAATGAATATGAACCTTCAGCTTTAATTTGAAGGTATTTACATCCAAATCTGGTGAACGGTGTAGAAGTTACAGCACTTTTTATATGTGGTCCCCCCCTTTTTAAGAGACCAGGTAATTGGACAATTGGCTGCTCAGCTGTTCCATGGCCGGGTGTGTGTTATTCCCTTATTATTTCATTTACAAGTAAGCAGATAAAGGGTCTAGAATTGATTTCAAGTGTGGCATTTGCATTTGGAATCTGTTGCTGTTAACTCTCAATATGAAGTCCAAAGAGCTGTCACTGTCGGTGAAGCAAGCCATTATTAGGCTGGAAAAAAAAAAAAAAAAAAAAACATCAGAGAGATAGCAAAAACATTAGGTGTAGCCAAATCAACTATTTTGGTACATTCTTAAAAAGAAAGAACGCACTGGTGAGCTCAGGAACGCCAAAAGTCCCGGAAGACCAAGGAAAACAAGTGTGGTGGATGACAGAAGAATACTTTCCCTGGTGAAGAACAAACCCTTCACAACAGTTGACCAGATCAAGAACACCCTCCGGGAGGTAGGTGTATCTGTGTCAAAGTCAACAATCAAGAGAAGACTTCACCAGAGTAAATACAGAGGGTTTACCACAAGATGTAAACCATTGGTAAGCCTCAAAAACAGGAAGACCAGATTAGAGTTTGCCAAAAAACATCTTTAAAAAGCCTGTACAGTTCTGGAACAACATTCTATGGACAGATGAGACAAAGGTCAGCTTGTACCAGAATGAACCACAGTGCTCAGGTTTAACGCTGCTGCCGTTTTAACAAGACACATAGGGATGAACGAGTAGCTATCTATGTATCGCTGCTTTGGAAAAATGTTCCAAGAGAATAAAATCGTTAAATCCCACAGCGTTGTGTGCTAGCCATGTATAACCTGCATACTTGGAACTTCTAAATTTACTCAAAAGTTTTTAAGTACAGTCACCCCCTTCATCTGTAAACTCTGTAAACTCTTCATTGTTAAACGTGATGGCACAGACAAAGTTAGCACTGTGTTTGCCATTTTCAAACCGTGTCTCAAAGTCAAAGAAAATGTACTTGTTGTCTTTTTTTTTAACGCGATAGGTTGTATGTAGCAATTATGTTCTGCATCTGGTAACAAATCTTCGCCGCGATGAACACAACGCCCTGTAACACATTTGTGCGCTTTTGGTTTTTTTACACTGAAATGGTAGCGTCTGTTACATTTCTTACAATACTTTGTAATATCACATGGCGCCACTAACACTCCTGACTCACCCGTGGAAACTGACTGTTTGTGTTTCTCAAAACAAAAGCCTGATTTGCAATACCTTGAACAATCATTGCAATATTTTGGCATTCTCGGTTTCTTGTGAAATTCAGAGTCATTGCACACATCGCAACTGAACTTGCAACTGTGGTCTCGGTGATTACTAAATCCAGCATAGCAAAACTGACAACCAACAGGTCTGGGTCAACACACAAATATATAGTGTCATATAAATGTACAGTGTCAGAAACCTCACTGGCAAACGGTTGTCTGCTTTTAAACACTGTCTGGGGAGGTGTCAGAAATCTCACTGACAAACGGATAGCGGTCAAATTGACCTGTCAGTCGAACTGGCCTGTCAATCGAACTGGCTTGTCAGTCAAACTCACAGGAGTCATAAATAATTTTTGACAGAAAGTGTAGGATATATACTACTCGCGTGTACTTTCGCCAGCGGGATATTCCGGTCATCTAGCATCTCTTTAATGGAGGCTGCAATTGAACTGCTGGTGCTTGATCTCCTGCACTTTTTCACCTGAAGCACCGCACACCGAAAGGCGTATGTGTCCACGTTCTCCCAGTGTACAATGAGACTTATTAGAGACATTGGGCTCACGTCCAAGGTCCAAATATCAGTTGTAAAGCTCAATGTAGAGATTAAATTGAGAATATGATTTCTCTCAGCACAATGACGGATTTTAAGACTAAACGAACTCACCCGATATTGTCTTCAAATGGACCGTATTATTTATTTAGACACTGGCAGACTACAGCATGAATTGCGTCTTTTGTTTATATTCAATATTAGTAATTGCAGCGAGAAACTGCAGCTTTAGGTCGTTATGTTATGGTAGCAACGGAACGAAGCGGACTATGAGGCTACCGTCATTGTTGCATTATACCAGCGTGTTTTCGCACGTTTGCACAGAAACTCAGAACCTATCAATGAAATGGTTTAGCTGTTTCTCAGCGTAATGACAGACTCAAAGACTTAATGAACTCACCTGATACTGTCTTCAAATGGATCCATGCCAAAGAAAAGTAATTATTCATCCTCTCAGAAAGCTTTTACTTTTGGTAGCCTATCCTAGCATGCACGCTAGGTGGCAGTGTAAGACCGTCCTTTCACTGATAAAAACTAGACCCTACGGTGTCGAATTACTTGCGTCGCCATGGTTGTCGCTTGCCGTAAAGAAGTTTACTCGATGTCGTAATCGTTTGGATTTGGAGCTCCAGCTTTTCCGCACCCCACCTAATGAAAAAGTCCAAATGGTGTGCAAACCATATGACGAACATAGGTGCTCCCAATAGGAAAGTTGTAGAGCACATTCAGATGCATCAGTCGATGAAATTTTGTGTTGATCTAACTTATGGTGTGGGAGTTATGGCCTTTTACGCATGACCCTTTGTTATAGCGCCACCATCTGGCCGACATAGGTGATTTGTAGTGCCTGAGTAGTGGGGGGGCCATAGGAACCCACCTACCAAATTTGATTGCTCTAGGACTTATGGTTGCTGAGGCTCAGACAATTTTAGCGGAGAAAAATAAGAATAATAATAATAATAATCCTAACAGATACAATAGGGTTCCACCAGCTTCGCTGCTTGGACCACTAATAATAATAACTAGACAATTCCTGCAGAAATTGTGAGGTGTGGTTGCCGCCAATGCAAATTCGACTTTGTATTGAACAGAGTGAACAGTGCTAAGATGTTGCTAAATTGTTCTGTGCGGTTGCTAGGGTGTTCTAGATGGTGGCTAGGGTGTTGCTAGGTGGTTGCTATTGAGGTCTTGACGGTTGCTAGGGTGTTTGCCAGGTGGTTGCTATGGAGTTCTAGGTGGTTGCTAGGGTGTTGATAGGTGGTTGCTATGGTGTTCTAGGTGGTTGGTAGGGTGTCGCTTGGTATTTGCTATGGAGTTCTTGGCGGTTGCTAGGGTGTTCTCGGTGGTTGCCTAGTTGTTAGGTGGTTGCTATGGAGTTTTTGGCGGTTGCTAGGGTGTTGCTAGGTGGATGCTATAGAGTTCTCAGCCGTTGCTAGGGTGTTGCTAGGAGGTTGCTATGGAGTTGTAGGCAGTTGCTAGGGTTTTAATAGGTGGTTGCTATGGAGTTCTAGGCGGTTCTTAGGGTGTTGCTAGGTGGTTGCTATGGAGTTCTAGGTGGTTGCTAGGGTGTTCTAGGTAGTTGCTATGGTGTTCTAGGTGGTTGCTATGGACTCCTAGGCAGTTGCTAGGGTGTTCTAGGTGGGTGCTATATAGTTATAGGTGGTTGCTAGGGTGTTCTAGGTGGTTGCTAGAGTGTTGCTAGCTGGTTGCTATGGAGTTCTAGGAGGTTGCTAGGGTGTTGCTAGGTGGTTGCTATGGAGTTATAGGTGGTTGCTAGGGTGTTGTTAGGTCATTGCTATTGAGTTCTAGGCCATTGCTAGGGTGTTCTATGTGGTTGCTAGAGTGTTGCTAAGCAGTAGCTATGGAGTTCTAGGCATTTTCTAGGGCGTTAATAGGTGGTTGCTCTGGTGTTCTAGGTGGTTGCTAGGTCTTTACCGAGTCCAATGAGACGACCCATAATTCTCTATGACAAACGGTTCAAAAGTTATGAAATATCAAACATCGGCCAATCAGGAAAGGGGGCAAGGCTAACCTACACCAATAGACACAGGACTCTACCAAATCCAGTGAGGCATCCCACAACGCTCTACAACAAGCGGTTCAAAAGTTATGAAATATTAAATATCAGCCAATCCGGAAAGGGGTGGGGCTAATCTTCACCAATGAACAAATTACTCTCCAAGTCCAATCAGACATCCCACAATTTGTGGGAAACTTTTGCCACATAGAGATGAATGGCGGAATGTTCAAATCCAGAGAGAGACCAGAGTACAGCTGCTAGAAGACAGAGCATTGTGACATCACCAGAGTGAACATTCCGTCTTTCATTCTCTATGGGGAACAATTGCTCACAAAAAGTCAAATTTCTCAAACCGTGCCCCGAAACTTTCCACAAAGTAATAGCACACCATTCCCGATGAAGCCGCTTGATTTGACATATTGCACGGGTATGTGGTGCAAAAACTCTGGGAGGAGTAACGGTCCAAAAAATGGGTGGAAAGAATAATAATATGTGCAACTAGACAATTCCTGCAGAAATTGTGAAGTGTGGTTGCCGCCAATGCAAAGTCGATTTAATTAATTAATTTAATTAATTAACCGAAATATTTTGAGCAGTAACACTTGGACGATGAAGTCTTATCTGTGTTCAGTAGACAGACACAGACAGAATGAATGCTGTCGCTCCCCAGTTCTAAGTAACTTAGTCCAGAAAACAGTATATCAGCTCGGTCTATCAGCAAACGTATGCCTCAGCCATGCTCAGAGTTTCTCAAGAATAATAGTATTTTCCAAGAAACGACGAAAGTCATCGATAAAATTTCGTCAGGTGCAGTGTCTTTTACCTACGAGTGGGGGTGAGAAAGCGTTGCTTTCACTGCTACCGCAGACTGAATGCGTAATGCATCTATAATGAGACCAAATTTTCGAATACGCTGGAATTTAAAACAGTATTACAAAAGTAAAATTTGACATTGTATACATAGTTAGAAAGCTTATTCTGTCACCTATTGGATCGATGAAGTGTAGATCAAGCCAGATTGTACTACAAAGGACGACAACACCGAAAGCAACGTGTGGTATTACAAGCTGACATGGTTTTCTGGAGTAAGACTGGACCAGAAGCTGCTGCACACGTGTTGTTGACGGCGTTGTTGCCCTTTTTAGTACAGTCTGGCTTGACTGAGAATTCATTTATTCAGTAGGTGAGAGTATAAGCTTTCTAACCATGTATAACACGTCTAATTTTGGTTTTTGAATATCGTTTTATAGGTCAACCGAAAGTTTTCTCATCACACTGCACCTAACGAAACGTTGTCAACGATTTTTCGTAATTTCTTGGGAAATACTATTATTATTGAGGACTTCTTGGTATGCCTAAGCCATATGTTTGTTGATAAACCTAGCTGACAGTGTTTTGATTTGTAATTTTGTATTTGGAATAGCGTTTTTATCACATTCACTTCCGCATGCAGCTATGTGTTGTTGCCTGTGCTATATCCTTTCTGGTGGCTAAGTCGCCAGAAAACCTTGTTTGAACAACACTATCCGCGCATGTACGTCTTCGCCAAGGTCTTATCTACATTGTGGTATAAAGCATTTGAGGTTTACGAATGTGTGTTTTCTGTAATTACGACGAAAAAGGGAGATATGCACCGTCTCTGGATTTTAAATTCCCAGTACATAAACCAGGTGAAAACCTACTGCGAACTGCATCACGTGTGCAAAGCCAACCAATGTTGTAACTTCATCACTCACATATATATGATGTCACATTCCCAATTCATTCTCTGTGGGAAAAATAGCCCAAAAAACGTCAAATTTCTCAAAAACCGTGCAGCGAAACCTTCCACAAAGTAATAGCACACCATTCCCGATGAAGCAGCTCAATTTGACATATTGCACGTTTATGTGGTGCGAAAACTCTGGGAGGAGTAGCGGTCCAAAAAATGGGTGGAATAATAAACAATAATATGTGCCAAAGGCAACCGAGAACAGTGTATCAATGGGGTAGGGAATAGTGTATCATCAGTATAGGAAGGATAAAACATGCTATGGGAGGAGACGACAGAGTCAAGAGATGTTGGGCCTACTCCAATTGCTGATTTTCACTCCTTGCATCTCTTCCTCATGTCTTTTCCTTGTCTCATAGCTCCACCCAACAAAGGACACGAGGAGAGATGCAAGTCATGAGATACATAAATAAAGGAATCAAGGCAACATGTATTAGGCAAATGGAATATCCTTACTCAGTCATGCATCTGTTAGAAGCAACGTCAGTTACTAATGACGACTGTAATTCCCAGCTGTATCACCTGGCAATGGGCTTGTAATTGAGTGTTGTGTACCGATTGTTTGGAAAGGACAGGGGTTAACGTTGCATTGGAGGTTGTGTTTCTTATGCTGTGAACAGCATAGGAAACAAAAATATTAGACATATTATGCATTTGCTTAAGTATGTTTTTAGCCTCTTTTGTGAATAAATGGCTGCAGTGAATTTGCGTGATTATGGGATTGGGTTAGGACCATTTACTGAAGTAAACAAGTTCTCACTGGCAGATTCTGAATTGCTCAGTAAAAATTTTAATCGTAAAGTCACTTCTTTGTTTAATGAAAATAAGGTGTAACCAGTATAGAAAAATAAATTGCTAACATCACATTCTGTGTGTTTCCGTGTGTGTGTGTGTGTGTATGCAGATGTTTGTATGTGTTTGCCCAGTCGTATATGTGTGGTCCATTCACATTTCCTAATACACCCCCCCCAAAATTTAACTTGATAGTTTCAGTTTGTTATGTCTTTCTGCCTTTTTTGGAAGGCATCCATGCGCTATGGAGTAGCGACAGGTAAAGGTCAGGAGCTGGAGCTGGGTTCTTCAGTTAGCAGTTAGCCGTAGATATCATGGGTCGGGGATGGGGGCAGGTGGGTGTTTAGAGTAGGCCAGGAAGGGGACAATGGGATGGGTTGGGAGCTAGCATTTGAGGAGTTGGGGGATAGGGAGACAGGAGCCACTGTGTCAAACTGGTGGAAAAACTTCTGGCCCTCTCTACATTGCCCTCTGTCATCTGACCATTGTTCTGCTTTGAGCCAGTGATACGCTTCATTCCACTCCACGCCTCCCTCCCATTGTTCTGCCGCAGCTTTAGCTTCATCTTCCTCCTGTAGTCCTCCTTCACCTCTCTGATGCTGCACTTAAGTTGTCCCTGTGCACACCTCATATCTTCCCTATTCCCCATCCTGAAGACTGTTTTCTTGTTGTTGAGAAGGGTCTTACTATCAGCGCTGTACTGGAGGGTAGACATAAGTAAACACAGTTCATCTACCTTTTTAAAATGAGGCAGTGTTTACTCACCTATGTTCCATTTAAGAGTATTGATTATCCATTCACATTGTTGCAGTTTTCCACAAAGTTACAGCCCGCATTTAGTAAATTCAATGCAAAAGATACAGCTGTTAGAAAAAAACTAGGGAGGCAAACCTCCTCTACCATAGATATTATGTATGTTATAGACCTATGTTCGCAACCAATCTCTCTTCAAAGTTTTTCACATCTACAGCATTATTGCACTGTATCAACAGTTGGCATTGCTACAGTATATGAAAATAACTGATGTAGGCTAGTTTACATTTTAAATTGAATTATTTTACAAGATAATTGGCAAGGGTATACAGCTGTGTTACTATAGTTATGTTAACTAATATTTTGGAACCCATCCAAGAAGATTTAAACAAAATCCAGAAGTGGGCAGAAAGTTCTGTATGTGGTAAATAAAAACATTAGGCAGGATTACTTTATGGGAGGAACAAAACTGTAATGTGGTCAATTTGAAAAAGACTTGGGAGTAATGGTTGATCAAAGTTTTTCAGGTTCTATGCACTATGCTGTAGCAGTAAAAAAAAAAAAAAAAAAAAAAAGGCCAACAGGATGCTGGAATATATAACCAATAGTACTGAGTATAATTTAAAGGAAGTTATACTTACCTTACACAATATATTTGTTAGACCACACTTGGAGTATTGTGTGCAGTTCTGTGAACAGTATTACAAGAAAGATATGGAAAAGGTTCGAAGAACAGCAACCAAATTGATTCCATGTATGAAAGAAAAGCTATTAGGAAAGACTTAAGATGCTTAATCTCTTCAAGCTTAGTAAACAGAGACTCAGGGGTGATTTGACTGGGGCTTTTAAATTCATAAAGGGTATCAACAAGGTGAACTACAAGGGATTCCTCAGGTTGAGTTCTGTTAGTAGAACGATGGGACATAAATTGAAATTAGCAAAAGGTAAATTCCCTACTGAAGAATTTTTTCATGCAGAGAGTAGTCAATGGAATAGCCTGCCAGGTCTCGTAGTAGAGGCTGAAACTCTGTGAATTTTCAAGACCAAGCTTTAGTCTGTAGGTAATCAGAGCACTCAATACAATTAGTCAAGAAAATGATGAGCATTGTTGGGCTGAATGGCCTGTACTTGTCAGGTCAAAGTAACATTGTTATGTTATTTTATGTTATGTTACAATGCTACAGCATAAAATGGCATTCTAGAGAATTGTGTGCTTCTGACTTTGTGGCAGCAGTTTGGGGAAGGCTCTTTCCTGTTTCAGCATGACCCCATCAAACACCTTTGGGATCAATTGGAACGCCGACTGCAAGCCAGGCATTGTCGCCCTCCATCAGTGCTCAACCTCACTAATGCTCTTGTGGCTGATCGGAAGAGAATCCATGCAGCCATGTTCCAAAATCCTGTGGAATGCCTTCCCAGAACAGTGGAGGCTGTTGTAGCTGCAAAGGGAAACCCACTCCATATTAATGCCCATGGATTTGGAATGAGGCGTTCAACAATGACATATGGATGTAACATTTGGGTGTCCACATACTTTTGGCCATAGAGTGTACATGAAGCTAGGTAGCTAACTAGCAAATAGCTAAATTTAATGATAGTACGTGGGGACGCTAAGTATGCATCGGCTATTGGACATTCTGTCCCAGACCTTAGAATTAAAGGGGTCATGCAGCGTGTTTAGATTGCCACATCCCTTTAATTCCCCTGCTGTTTTCATCCTTGGGTCTGGTAAGCATGTTTGGTTCTTCTGTAGTAGTTTATTTTGTTTCAAATAAATTTTGTACCTCTGTGAATTAACTATTTTTGGTTAGCATTAATTTCAGAGGCTGTTATAATGCTAATTATAATGATAATTTCGCTTTTTTTACTGTGAAAATTGTATTACTGACAGAAACATAGACAATCAGAAAGAAATAACATATTGTTTAATCATTCTGTTGTAAGTCATTGATTACTTGCAATGTTCATATTCGCACATGATATTGTTTTTTTTCCCTTCAATGTAACAATGTAAATTGAATACAGACACCACATAATTTAGGGGATTGTATTGCTATTTAATTGATAAATTTGATATTGAAAAGATATTGAATTAAGGAATTGGTTATGGGAGGGGTCTGAATTGAGGGAACAGTTATAAATGGAATTGGAACTGATACTTAAAGATTTAATGAAAAACAGATTACATGAATTTATCCTGTCAAGTGTCTGAAGAAGTGATTGATGCCTGTCCTGAGATGAATAGTAATTCAATTGTCCATCTTAAAAAAAAAAGTCAGCGTGAGAGTGGAGGCAAGGGTCATGTGATTGAAATCTTTAGATCGCAATGAATGTACTGGGAAGTTGGGTCTGGAGACTTGCAGTAACTGAGTGTGTGACGTCATGAGCAGTCACAGCATTGGCTGGTGGTGAGATCTACACAATAACAATAGCATGTGAGCACCCATTGGGCATGTAGTAAGGATACAATTGTACCACTATGAGCTCAATGTTTGGGTGATAACTGTTCTCCTTCACAATAATATGCCCAGGATTGCACCATCTATTGTTCGCATAAATGGAAATCCCTTCACTTTTCCTCTTAGCACTTTCACCAGGATCTCTGTTCGCCTGTACCACCCACTTCTTGCCTAGGCCCATCCTAGGGTGCCACTTGCATCTCATCTTTTAGCGATAACAGCAAACAAAAACAAAAAAAAGATGCACAGACTTGTCACCGTTGTTACTTTGAGAGCGTAATTTCCCTGCTGATACGATACCCCTCCCCCTACTTAGCCTAGTGAAAGCATTTTCATCTATTCAACATCTATTCAATCGAGCTCATACAAATTCAGTGCGCGGATTCCACAAATTTAGTACTAGGGAATGAAGCTTAAAGACTAAGTGAAAGGGGTGAAAATACCAACGAGCTTTGATTGATTCTCGTGGCTTTAAATGTTCTTTTATCTGATCCAGCTAAGGAATTCTGGTAACAATTTTGGTAGCCTATATAGTCTATCAAATAGCAATATGTACTTTTATATTTCGACTCAAATTTTCATTCATTCTCAGCAGCTGATTTATGAGACTTTCTCAAGCCGATATGTTTTGAGGACATCGATTGTTAGTTGTTTAACACGATCTTTAAGTTTAATAGTAATGACAAATCAGTATTACTGCAAATAAACCTGTCAACAAAACATCCACATAAGTAGGCAAAACTAAATAAACAACAGCAGTGTAACATAGCAGGCCAACGCATAGCAGAACACTTTCGCGCTTATAATGCACTGTAAATGCTATTGAGCTATTAATGGAATGAATTGTGTGGCCCACCCACTTTTCACTTTTTTTTCAGGCCCACCTGCAATTTAATTTCTGGCTACGCCGCTGCCCTGTACAGTCTGAAAGCTAGCGAACGTCACACTAGAGTCAGAGATATCCTACTGCAGCTATGTCTCAGTAGAGCACATTCATTTGCATTCATGATATTAGTCTTATTAGTTGCCGATCTCACTTTAAGGTAGCTATGGCTTGTGTCTTCTTTTCTTAGCCCAACTTTAAGTCCCTGCTCTTCAACCATGGTATTTTCTTCTCAGCTCATTGCCTGCCTTGCACCTTGTGATGTAGCCAGTTGGAGGGCTCGTAAATCCTCTCTGTCGTAAGCAATAGAAACTCAACTCCTTGAGCATGGCTTGATAGAAAAAATGCCCCAAACATTTGAAAGAAAGTAAGAAGGTGTAAATAAAACTAAATGAGAAAGTAGAAAGTAAAAGAACTGAATACAGAACTACTGAACAAGCAGCCGCTCCTCACAGCACCATTTAAATGTAATGATATCTAAAGTTAAAAATAATTTTTTAACTTTTTTTTGTGGTGGTGTTTCTGACTCCAGCTTATTGCTCTCCCTTTTTTAAGAGATGTCGACTGTCAAGGTGGACACCGAGGAAGAATAATGAGAAGAGTAATAAGGGGACAGTGCGAAACCAGGGAATCGGTGTCAGCTGTGAGGGCCAAAGCAGTGTTGCGCATCCTGCGTGGAATACCAGGATCTCTGTTGCCAGCCATGTTTGTAGCACTTACTGTACCACTCTTAATGATGAACTTCTGCATGCCATTACTCCTTGGATGGGTAACCTGATCCTGCCTCTAGCCTGCAAAAAAGATGAGCGCTGCAAAGGTATGACCTGTCCTAAAAACAGCTGTCCAGTACATTATTGTACAGTATACAAAACTAGTTTTCCCAGTAGATGTCCTTCTTCCATTTGTGTTTACATCTCATATGACCTAACACACACATCCCATGTATTTATTTAACAGTATTATAGTATTTTGTTTGGCTTCATTTAAGTATTGATCTTGTGGATTCTTTTAATATTAATATTCTTTTAATACAGGGTGAGTTTTTGGACAATATCACTTGTGTTTCTCAGTTTTATTTAGCTGGTATTATTTGGTTGGAATTATTAGCCTATTAGACCGATCAAAGCCCATAGAACTTATCTCTCATGTGGTTATTCACAATATATTTTTCGGGTAAACATACCCAAGTTGTTCCTAATTTAATGGGTTTTGTAACTGATCTTTGTTTTTACAGTGGATGTAACCAGAGAGAAGACAAAGACAACAGGGCTCACAAGTACTCCTGTTTTTTCCCTCTTTCTAAAGGTGAGTGGAATTACATTTTTTGCATGTGTAAACATTCTTTTTCCTTTAATAACATATGCCCTGTTTTCATATATAACTGATATAGTGAGATAAAAGAAACAAATACCTTCTGTCTTGAAACAGATTCTATCCATTGATGCAGAGGGCTGCAAGAAAGTCATTGAGGCACGAACGAGGGCGGTGAGTTTAAACCATTTAAGATACTTGAATTCAGTTATTACACACTCTTTAAAATGTCTGTTTTTTATGCTGATCCAGTGTTTCAGACAACTGGCTCTCTATTGACAGACACACCTGGGTAAATAAATTGGAGCATAAAGAAGTTCAAGGACGTTTTTGTCTTGCTTGGTATTTTGAACCCGTAGTGCTTGCCCTGGATGCAAGGAATTGTATTGTAATTTCTCTTACCTATCACTGCTTGGTTGACCAAAATTATATTGGTCAACATTACCATTTAGGTGACCATAAATGGGTCCATTCTAGTAATGCACAGATGCAACAAGAAGCAAAAATAACAGGTATCAAAGGTTTGCTCGTGATTCTTTCATTCTTCCCAAATCTTACCATTCTACAGAATTTCACAGGTGTCCATAATCAGAATGAATCTTAAATGTCAAAAATGTCAATCATTGGCTGTCATTGGACTTTATGTTATTAAACAAATTGTATAACATGCCTTTTTGATGTCTGGGCAGTAAGGGTAGTATATTAAAATTACAACTACACTCCTGAACAATATCCAGTCTAAAGATATATGATTCTGCCTGTGACAAGGATTTTGGTCATCTTTATTATTAGTACTGATTCATTTATATGAATATCCTGTTTAATATTATCATTTTCACTCTGCATACATTTAATACATTAAACAAAGGGAACGGAAAACATCAGAAAGTACAGCATGGGAAAACTTTGAGCTGGTGTAGGAGATTTGAAATCTCCTAAAATTATATGGTTAAGCTCATTACCTACTAGCCTGTTATTACATTTTTATCAGTCTAGTCAACCTCAACAATTTGTAGAGAAGGTAATGATTGAATAAGTTCAGAGAGAGAAGGCTGGAAAATCTATCTCAGTCATGGTAGAGGAATCATGCTACATATCTTTTCATAGCCTTGGCATGTAAATCTTACTCTATATTTATTTATAAAGTCATTGTAAAACCTGCATTGTGCAGTCATTATACATAGTACTGATACTTCCTCCTGATTCACAGGTTTTAATCTCTCAGGGCCTTGGTTGTCGACTGGTGTATGTGGCACGGCCTGATATCTCATATCCTTGGATGATGTCAGTTCCAGTTTCCATTTCATTAGTAGCATTAACTTTGTTCATGTGCTGCAAGTCAGCTAGCATATAGTCATGTTCTTTTCCTGCCATGTTTTTAGTTAGTTCCACATAAGCGGGAAAAATACTAATTACGTTTGTGTTATAATTTGTTTACAAAAATGAATGTTCACATTCACAGTCACTCTTGACTACACTTTATGCAGCAAATAAAAGGTTGCTAATTGACAAGTTTATAGAGCCTATGAAAAGTAAGTCTACGCACAACTGCCACATTGAAACATTAATTTTGTGTCCTACTAAAGCCAAAATAGAAAGTCAACCGAGATGAGGCAGTGTAAGTAAAAGTATTCCTCGCAAGAAATTGCAAAGAAGCTTAAGATTTCCAGGTGCAGTGTTTAGTACACACTCCGAAGGATCCAGCTGATGGGCAGTAATTTTAACAGGAGAAGACCAGGAAGATCAAGAGGCAATAGAAAAATATCTTGAGGTGTATTGCAGAAGAAACTGTTGTAAAATTGCACCACAACCATGGATGTAGGACCCATTATAACTGAGGGGGATGTGTCCTCCCCACTTTTCAAAAATGCTTATTTTGTCTGCCCACTTTTGGTGGTTGTTTTCAAACATCATCTTTCAGTGTGCACCTGCGCCAACAATCACAATGTGGTTTTTAGACAGGCAGGGCGCAGTGGTTGCTAGCAAGATTCAGTGGTTTATGTGTGTAGGAAACGTCACGATAGGTCTGAGTGATTGTCAATAAGTACAACCTCGTAGAGTCTATGCTGCAAAAAAATGTAGACCTTTAGTAAATGAATGACTAACACATGCAGTCCACCAATCCCTGCTTAGAGACGGTTGCTGTATACTACTTCCTCTGAAGTCTAGCTCTGACACTGTCTGCAACAGTATAGCTGATAGTGGAAAAAACTTTAGTTAGGTAGCTAGGAACTTGCTATACTGAACTTTGGAGGGGAGGGGGTTATTTTATTCCATTCCCGAAGCTGAAGACAAACTTGGAAAAGTGTCTGTTGTGGATAAAACCTGGACACGTCATGCCTGGACAGATACAGGTCAATACTACAGACAGATTCAGCTAGCTACATTTGCACTAAGGTAATTATATTCTGCCTATTAATTACATTAATTAACTGGAATTACTATTAACTGGAGTTACTGTAGCTGAGTGATTAAATCAAATCAAAGTTTATTTGTTAAATGCACTGTTAACAATTGGAGCTGCTATTTATACATGGTTGATCTGTCAGATATCCTACACATAGCACATTATGTAGAGCGGCATTTTAATTCCTCCATCTTTATCTTTCTCATCCCCTTATGTTTCCAGTCAGTGCATGACTTGACTAATGCAGTAATGCAGCAAGTGAAAAGGAAGGGTCCCATTAGGCATTATGAAAAAACAACCATAAATACAACGAAGCTGCAGGGGCTATCAGCATCGTTCAATTTATGATCATATAATTCTAGCTCACAGGGGGCTCAATTGTTATTGCTACTAACTTATCATAATAGCATTATTAAGGCAATTATTTAATTTTTTATGTTGTTTGTTGGCTGTGAAATTAAAAAAAGATATCTTTTCTGAAATAATGATTGCACAACTTGCCTACAATTCACTGGTGAAGTGAACCATATCAATTCCTGATAATAATACAGATAAACCTATGCATTTTTTCACTTGGAGGTGTCCTAAGGATATGTTAATCACATTTACTTTTCAGGGTGTATCATAAATGTTTTAGCATTGATTAGCAGTTTACACGCAAACCATGTGACCTTCTTAAAACTGCAGTAATTAGTGTATTCTGTTCTGAAAAGTCACGAGAAATAAATGTTTAATGCTTTATTTTTTAAAATTTCTTCCTGGGAGGAATGCCCCTGGACTGCCCTAGCATTTATGTGTGTGTATGTGCGCCCCCCCCCCAGGTTCAAAATCACTCCTATGCCCTGACCACAGCCACAGGAAGAACTCAATGCAGCTTGAGAGAGAAACCAGTTCCCCTGACTACAGTGAAATGGCAGCGATGTCTGCTGGTCTAAAAGGATGTGCAACTGCCTTTTCCCAAACATTTTACTTTAGTTTTGTTGGTGCTTGGCCCACTTCAAACTTTTCATCTTGTTAACAGCACATATACTGATAGGTGAGAAATTAAAGGAAAAACCTGAATAAATATCTGAAAAAACATAACAAATACAGATGCTTACATATAGTTGTACTGCATGATACAATCAAGCAATTAACATGCTATCATGCTCTGGTATGTATAAAAATGTTGAGCAGGTCCAGTTGATCTGGATTTTGGATCAAGATGGCAAGAGGAAAAGATCTAAGTGACCTTGAAAGAGGGTTCATTATTGGGGCATGGATGGCAGGAGCTTCAGTCACAAAGACTGCTCAACTGGCTAGTGTTTCAGTAGGAACAGTGACTAAAGTGACATCTGCATTTAGATCTATGGGAAAGACATCAGTGAATAGCGTTATAAATTGTGGTTGAAAGCGCACATTCAATGACTGTGATGCTTGTGCATTAGTGTGATATATAAGGAAGAATAACTCTTCCTCAGGTGTGCAAGAATGTCAATGCAGGACATGATCAGACTGTGTCAGCAAGAACAGTCAGTCCATCGACAACTACATAGAGAGGGATATTAGTAGGGTTAGTGCAAAGATGAATGCACATTTGAGAGTTCAGTTGTGCTTTGATCTGAACTGTCCTGTATGTAGCTGTGAAATTAAAGAAAAAAAAACACTGGATTGGATCGGAACTGGGTACCATAAGAAATGCTTTCCAATTTGGTTGTCAGAAACTGTAATGCCTGTCTTAAAAGATACCAGAAAACAGCCAACCATAACCATGCGACATGGTATGCACACATTTCAACGCATCCACACCAATAACACACAATAACAGGCAAGTGAACTGCACACAGAGACAGAGCGAGAGA
The DNA here is from genome assembly GCF_018555375.3 of Anguilla rostrata. NCBI lineage: Eukaryota > Metazoa > Chordata > Actinopteri > Anguilliformes > Anguillidae > Anguilla > Anguilla rostrata. Next base: position 22,965,232 of record NC_057942.1, on the reverse strand, counting down.
GAATGAGAGAAAGATTGAGCTAACCTATCCAGCTCCACAAAATCCACGGGCATGGGGGAAAAAAATTACTTGATCAGCTCTCAAGTGAAAATACAGACATCTACTTGGTAAATGCTTTGCAAAGAACGGAAAAGAAAAGGTGCCATTTGGTCTCAGTTTTGAACAGATTTGACAAAATTAAGTCAAATAAAAACTTTGTGACAAAGCTAACATACTCCAACAGTATTGGAACAATGCAAAATTATGTAAGATATAAAGATTGACAATGCTGGCCAAGCAGTTGGCTGTTCAATATGAATTGGTTTGGTTGTCTGGATTTCAATCATAATAAGGAAATTAGTGAGTAATACTCCGTTTTGGAGTGTGATGGTAAGATTAATACTATAGGGAATTATAGGACTGCACTAGGTCTAGGGTCTAACTTCAACAGCAAGTGGGCCAAATAGGAAAATCACTGGGGGTTCGTGGGCCACACAGAATACTTCAATTAATGGCTACAAATAACTCTTACAGTATAATGTTAATAGATATATTACTACATGGAATAAACTAGTCACGTGCATCCATTTTCTTTCACTTTAATGATATCATTATAATCAATTCCAGACAGCTGCCAGTCCATACAAAAAAGTAGGAAAGCTATGGTTACGGCTGACAAAGTAAATAAATACTTGTCAGTCCATTTGCTCAGGAATTGGCGATTTTCACAATCAACTTGGCTTCGAGAGAGACATTTTGAAGCTTGTTGTTAGCTTAGTAAGGCTGTCAAAAGTGGCATGAAATTGAGTTCGAATATTAGCTTTTGTAATTAGTTAGCGTTCGAATATATTCAAATATCATTTGCCTATAACTCACAAAAAATAAGCTGCTTATTGTCGGGCGCAATATGCACGTGACGCTCCATCTAAACTGGCCTGCGCTTTATTTTCCACAAGCGGGCAATAGAATAGAGGACATTGGTGAACTTTCATACTAGGTTACTACATCTGGGGCCTCATTTATAAAACGTATTTTAGATCAACTGTGTGGCGTGTACGTAGAAAATCACGTCAAAGTAGTGATTTATAAAATTTCAACATGAATCGATTTGACCGTGGAAACAGTTGTGGCTCTATGTCAGGTCTTCACTTTACGTATGCATGCAAGTTCATTTTATAAATGAGCCCCCTGCAGTTTCTATAGCCTAATGTGCAAATGAATAAAACAGTTTCTCGTGGATGTAATTTGCCACAACTCGGCATTTATTAATCACAATAATAGGGAAATGATTGTTTATAGGAAATCCTGTTTATTTCTTAACACAAAAACTATTCAACCGGCTAATACCTGTAGCCTAAAACAACATAAATTACTTACTCTGTTTAGTTTGTTTAACTTCTTTCATCATCCAATTTTATCAAGATCTTCAGAACAGAAAGGAACATGAACATGATTCACCGCATGAAATTAAAGCCTGTATATTTATGTTAGTTTAAAACATGGGATCCAAACTAATATTCGAATGCTTAAATTTAGGTTCAAACTTTTAAAAAAAAATTTTAAAAAAGATTTTTGAATAGTTTTAGAACTTCGAATATTTTTTGACAGCCCTATAACTTAGCTAACGTGAGTTCCTCTGTGGCCCGCCAGCCCAGAATGCAACGTGAGGCTTGACTGAGCGAATGGCAGGTGTGGAGCAGGTTATAATCCTTTTGCAGCCAATCACAGCACACAGGTACTTTAAAAAGACGTAACCAATACCATATTGGTTCAGATCATACAGTCTATGGCACAGATGTCTCAAAGTAGCTCAGAGATATGTACCTTAGTTTTATTTATCATATCACACACATGCCTGCCTGATTTGCAGGTAGCCATGGAAAAATTCAAAAGGGCCGTATCCGGCCCACGGGCCGCTAGTTGAATAGGCCTGGTCTAGGGTATGGTTACAGTAGAGAATTGGCTCAAAATTCTGTAAAAAACTGAATCAATAATAGAGGATAAGTCTGTTCTGAGAGGATCACGGTCTTTATCCACATGTACAGTTGAGGCCAAAAGTTTACATGCACCTAGGCTAAAGATATTCAAACTCATTGACACTCATTTTGACAGTTGATAGTGCATGTCAGAGCAAAAACCAAGCCATGAAGTCGAAGGAATTGTAGACCTCCAAGATAGGATTGTGTCGAGGTGGGGAAGGGTACAAAAACTGTCTGCAGTATTGAAGGTCCCAAAGAACACAGTGGCCTCCATCATTCTCAAATGGAAGAAGTTTGGAACCACCAGGACTCTTCCTAGAGCTGGCTGCCCGGCCAAACTGAGCAATCGGGGATGAAGGGCCTGGGTCAGGGAGGTGACCGAGAACCCGATGACCACTCTGACAGAGCTCCAGATTTCCTCTGTGGAGATGGGTGAACCTTCCAGAAGGACAACCATTTCTGCAGCACTCCACCAATCAGCTTTATGGTAGAGTGGCCATATGAAAGCCACTCCTCAGTAAAAGGCACATGAAAAGCCAGAATGATGTTTGCAGGTGATCACCAGGATGAAGACCTAGCCTTTTGGAGGAGTGTTCTCTTGTCAGATGAAACAAAAATTGAACTGTTTGGCCATAATGATCAGTGCTATGTCTGGAGGAAAAAGGTTGAGACTTTTAATCCAAAGAACACCATCCCAGCTGTGAAGTATGGGAGTGGCAGCATCGTGTTGTGGGGGTGTTTTTCTGGAAAAGGGACTGGTGCACTTCAGGAAGTAGATGACATCATGAGGAAGGAGGATTATCTATAAATACTGAAGCAACACTTCAAGACATCAGCTAGAAAGTTAAAACTTTTTCACAACTGGGTCTTCCAGCAGGACAATGATCCTAAGCATACCTCCAAAGTTGTAACAAAATGGCTTAATGAAAACAAAGTGAAGGTATTGGAGTGGCTACAAAGCCCTGACCTGAATCCCATTGAAAATTTTTGGACTGAACTGAAAAGGCATGTCTGAGCAAGGAGGCCCACAGACCTGATTGAGTTACACCAGTTCTGTCAGGAGAAATGGGCAAACATTTCGACAAAGTATTGCGACAAACTTGTGGAAGACTACTTTAAGTGTTTGATTCAGGTTAAGCAATTAAAAGGCAATGCCACCAAATACTAAAAAAGTGTATGTAAACTTTTGACCCACTGAAAATCTGATGTAGTACATAAAAGCTGCAATAAATCTGTCTCTTAGCAATTATTTTGAAATGACCTCTTATGGAAATAAAGTAGATACCATACATTTCCTGTGTTTAGTCAATTAGGGTAACATTAAATATGTGGAGTTGTGAAAAACTGAGTTTGAATGCCTTTAGCCTCGGTATATGTAAACTTTTGGCCTGAACTGTATGTTGAAATCACCAACGATCACAACTATCTGCCGAAATGGCAAGAAATGACAGAAAGTCGTCAGCAAATACTATTCAAAAATCTCAATTGGGCCTTAGGGCCCTGTACATACATACCAAGACAAAGGACTGGACTGCATGCTTCTGCTTATTTTAGATAGGTCAAGCTGTACACAGTTAATTGTAAGAACTTCAAAGGAGGGAGATATATTTGCACACTTAGGGGTTTAACTCAAAGTGGATGATTAATCGCTGCACTCCCCCCTTCCCCCCGCCCGCCCAATTGACAAAACGCCTGAGTGCCTAAAAACCCATGGGGATGCCTCATTAAGTACAACATATACATCCGGTCTTATCCAAGTTATCAGTGACACAGTACAATGAGATTATGATCCATGATCAATTTGATTACAAGGGCCAGTGTAGGAGCTACAGGCTACTTTACCTGAAGTACTGTATAATTAAAGATTATATCCAGTATACTTATTATACTATTTTTTTCCATGGGTTCACTACAGCTGCTAGAAAAATCGTGATGTGTTTTGCAACAGAAAATTTATCCACATTAATACTACAGCTTTACATTTGACATTTTTGTGTGGGGTAGACACAGTTGTAATGTAATAACAACTAGTGTGTCAAAAACATGATGAAGGAAGAAGCATCGGATCATATCATATTTCTTCTCTGCTTCGTACAGTTAAGCCCAAACTTATTCATACCCATACCAAATTTTGAGTCATAGTGAATTTTTATTTGACGAATTGGTTTCTTCTGGCTGGAAATGACATGAGAAGGTGACAAAAGACGATAAGACATTGTGTTAGAGATATTAACCCCTTAGCGCACAGGCCAAATCTGGCCAATCCTTGCCCATTTTAGGGGGTACACTATTTAAAGCTTTATAACTCCTTGTGTGAACACCACAGAGAAAAATGGCTTAAATGAAGCAAGACATTTGTGCCATTTACAATACTAGCTTAGATTACTTCCTATTCATCATTTTGTAAGAAATAAAGTGCCTCAAATGCAGTTGTCTAGGCAAAAAATATAAAATGAATTTGCTCATTTTTAGTTCGCAGTGAACTACTGGAAGATTGCATATATACAGCAGGTTAAAGTATACGTGTCCTGGATCAAAAACTTCTTGACCACAAGTTCATAAAATCTAAGGGTGGATATGTATAACTACTAAAGATCTATGAAGCAAAAACTAAGCAGTGTACCCAGCGTCTCCAATTCAACCCAAAATGTCTAAATTATGTATTGCTGTAAATCAGGGGCGTAGCTACGGGTGGGCCTGGCTGGGCCTAGGCCCACCCGCTTCTTGCCTAGGCCCATCCTAGTGTGCAACTCGCATCTTGTCTTTTAGCGATAACAGCAAAAAAAAAAAAAAAAAAAAAAGGCCCCCCGCAGACTTGTCACCGTCGTTACTTTGAGAGCGTAATTTCCCTGCTGATACGATACCCCTCCCCCTACTTAGCCAAGTGAAAGCATTTTCATCTATTCAACATCTATTCAATCGAGCTCATCCAAATTCAGTGCGCGGATTCCACGAATACAGTACTAGGGAATGAAGCCGAAAGACTAAGTGAAAGGGATGAAAATTCCAACGAGGTTTGATTGATTATCGTGGCTTTAAACATTCTTTTATCTGATTCAAGAAAAAAACAAACTTTCAGGTAAGGAATTCTGGTAGCCTATCCACAATATTCCAAAGTCCCATGATGCCTTGTGCGAAATATGTGCAGAACGTCCGGTTTGGCGTAAACAAATGTTATGTTAAATGCTATGGTAACGTCTTAAAATGGCAGAAATTTGGGAACATACAAAGACAACACTAAAACTCTGTACTCTTACATGTTTTCTTGCATGGGGATGGGACGACATGAAAACAATTTTCAACCGTCCACCACGTTTTGGAAATGTTCCAGCTCTCACGTCATCACTGTTGCATGCTTCACAAAAACTATTACACTACTAACGCTTACATTACAGTGTGAAGTACCCACATTATATATATTATATATATAGAATATTTTTATATATATATATATATATAATACCACTAACCTATTTAAAGACACTCAAAAATATTTAAAGATTTCAAAAATAACGTATATAACCTAAGTATTTTTAGCAGTAATAGCCTACTTACATGGCAATGATGAAATCTATGTTCAGTAGATGGAGACAGAGCCAGTAAATCAATAATACACTTCTGTTTTGCTCCAGAAAACAATGTCAGCTAGGTCTGTTAGCAAATATATGGCTTAACTATGCCCAGAAGTCCTCAATAATAATAGTGTTTTCCAAGAAATTACTAAAAATCGATGACCACGTTTCATTAGGTGCAGCGTCTTTTACTGCTACCACAGAGTGAATACGTAAGTGAATATGATTGTAAGAAACTTCGGTTACGCTGACCTAACAAACGCTATTCCAAAAGCAAAATTAGACATGTTATACATCGTTATAAAGCTTATACTCTCACCTACTGAATAAATGAATTGTCAATCAAGCCAGACTACACTTAAAAGGACGACAATGCCATAAACAACACGTGGGTTATTACGCTCAGCTATTTTGGAAGGTACCCAGGCATCACAAATACACGTATATTTCACAAACGGATTGTCTAAGACAATATATGACCACTCAGTTTCCAAAGGGACATCTCTACTCGTAAAACCAATGGTAGCGTTGTATATTTATTCAATATTTAGTCCCAGGTATTGACTGTAGAATGACATGGTATCATTTTAAAAAAACTTTTTCTCGTTTATTTCGTTATTCAGTGAGCAGCGTTTTCACTGCTGTATAGGCATATCTTAGGGCTATTGTCGGGTTTATCTTGTTGCTATGACGGAATACGATTTTTTAGTGGTGAAAGAATATTTTTATGAATGCCAAGATAGACAATATTGTCCATTATGTCAAGGGTGGGGGGTGTTTTTTAGATGAGACTGCAGGGAGGGGGTGTGTGTTAAATGAACGACGGGAGCGACAATGGTGGGGCTGCGAAACTCCGTTTTCGGCATAGTTGTCATGTATCGTCTACTAATGAAACTGAAACAACGCGTTTCTGTTTTCATCTCACACTTTGGTTGCAGTAGCACCGAATGTTTGAGTTTAGTAATTTAGGCACGCGGGCGTGCCCACCACTAGGGGCTGTGCGCTAAGAGGTTAAGATGTTGGTACCAGAATTGCTCAGATTCTTCAGGATGGCCTTGGTGGTGATCCTTGGATTCTTCTTGGCCTCTCGCACTACCATTCTTGCCAGAGCAGGGGTCACTTTTGGCTTCCTACCACGCCCTTAGAGATTTTTCACAGTGTGAAACTCCTTGTACTTTTTGATGATGTTTTGCACTGTGGCCACTGGCACTTGAAAACACTTGGATATAGCTTTGTAGCCTTTCCCCTTGTGAGCAGCCACAATGCGTAACCGAAGGTCCTCACTAAGCCCTTTGGTTTTAGCCATGACTTGCAATTGATTACAAACTGACTAGAGAACAACTGCATCAGCTGTTCTCAATTTATAGTTGATTAGAATGCTCTAGAACATGGTAGAAATTACCAGGACCATTTGGAATGGTATAGAAGCTTGCATTTCCTCAAAAGTTTGCGACAATTTCAAGGGGTATGAATAATTTTGGACATGGAATGTTTTGTCAAAATGTAAAAAAAACATAAAAATAGGTAATATTTTTCATTAATATCTTAAACACAATGTCTTACCATCTTTTGTCACCTTCTTATGTCATTTCCAGCCAGAAGAAACCTATTCATCAAATAAAAAATCACTATAACTCAAAATTTGGCATGGGTATGAATAATTTTGGGCTTAACTGTAGTTCATTGCCTGTACTCTTTGTGCTACTGTTAGTGCAAATGTGCATTGCTATATGTAATGGTTTGTGCACAGCCTGACCATGGTGTCCTCTGTAGTTTTTGACAGATGTTTCTGATGCTTACTGCCTACTGACATGCTTTACATTTAGACTAAACAGTTGTATTGTTGTGTAGGGGACATGCCGCTACTTCTCATAGTGGGGCACCAACATGTAAAATATATACACCTATATGCTTGCAGGTGGCGTCTCATAAATTAAGTATACAAACTATAAATTGGCAATTTAAATTCATAATTAAATCAATTATTATTAAAATTACACATTATTAGTCAGTCTTAACCAAATCATAATAATATACATTCAGCTAATACTAAATTAATATAAATGCTTTAGCTAAGAGGTGAAGGTATTCTACTAAGTTCTTTTGATTAGCAGCGGCTGACTCAATTCAACACAAGAGTAATATCAATACCGACAACCTTGGAAATATAATAGTTTATTGAACAAAAGTACGGAAAGGGGCAAAGTGCAATTCAACACCACAATGTACAATAAACTATGTGAGTGCACTGCATGTGTGTGTATGTTCTCCTGCATGGGGACTGTGTACTGTGGACATGTGTTCACGGAGAACAAAGGAACAAAATGGAGTGTGTGAATGGAGGGGTTTTTGAAACTAGACAAGGCTAGTGATAAAACAATGGCGCATGAAGTGTACCAAACAGATACAGGGTAACTGAATAGCTGTGTGTTGTTCGAGATCAGGCCGTGTTAAGACCAGTTCATATTTAAATGGATCACATGCAGGATCTGTTCTGTGTGTGATATATAGAAAGTAACGCAGCACGGTGGATGGCTTAGAGCCGACCGAACATAAAGAACGTTGATAATAACCTTTCAAACACAATAACCATAAAAAGGAGCATTGTGTACACTCCATCCTGAATAATATTACAACATTCAGTGTGTTGCTAATTATGCTATGCCTAGGGTTACAGCCTTACTTGAGTCCTTTGCTTTGGGTTGGTTGTTGGAATGTTGGTGGTTTCCAGTCTGAAGTCTGTGGGAGTTGTCGTGAAAAAAAGGGGAAGCTGTTCGCCCTTTTCTGGTTTCAAAACACACAGCCTGATCCTGGTCGCAGGTCGCTTGCCTCGTGGGACTTGCTATGCAGGATATGTTGGTCGTGCATGACCACCACTAAGCATGTCGGAGCACCTCGTTCCTCCCGCAGCCGGTAGCTGAGGGTATACGTGCCTTGCTTCGTTTCAGGCCTTGCGAACTCTTCCTGGTGTGTGGACTCGTGAGAGGGAGATGGGAGAAGGGTGGTCGTGTCCAGGGAGAGGGAAATGGAACAGAGAGCGTGAAACCACAGTAATCTCTGTTTTATTGAAGGTTGCGCTTTTCAAATTTACAGTAAGGCAGTACTGTAACAGGAAAGTTGTGTTAGGAGATGTGGTTAAGTGAGTCACTCTTTGAGGTGGACATATGGGCTTTGTAGTTTTGTGTCTTTTGTAGTCCATAGTACCTACAGTTTCAACTGACCACAACACCTCACTTGAATTTTTTCTTGAACATTTTATCAGGGATTTGTGTGGTTTTTTCCAATAATGGTTTCTCTTCTTGCCACTGCTATGCTGACCAGTTGTTGTTAGCTCATGGACATCTCCCCCCATCTAAGCTACTGTTGTCTTTAGCCCAAAGGTATCCAATCTTTTCCACATTGGGCCGATGTGGACTATATCAGATTTTCAGTGAGTCAAAAGTTTACATACACTTTGTTAGTGTTTGGTGGCATTGCCTTTTAATTGCTTAACTTGAATCAGTCGCTTGGGATAGCCATCCACAGGCTTCTCACAATTCTTCACTTGAATTTTTGCCCATTCCCCGACAGAACTGATGTAACTCAGTCAGGTTTGTGGGTCTCCTTGCTCGGACATGCTTTTTCAGTTCAGTCCACAGATTTTCAATGGGATTCAGGTCAGGGCTTTGTGATGGCCACTCCAATACTTTCACTTTGTTGTCTTTAAGCCATTTTGTTATAACTTTGGAGGTATGCTTAGGATCATTGTCCTGCTGGAAGACCCAGTTGCGACTGAGTTTTAACTTTATAGCTGATATCTTGTTGCTTCAGTATTTCTAGATAATCCTCCTTCCTCATGATGCCATCTGTTTTCTGAAGTGCACCAGTCCCTTTTCCAGAAAAACACCCCCACAACATGATACTGCCACCCCCATACTTTTGGGGTTTTGATGGTGTTCTTTGGATTAAATGCCTCACCCTTTTTCCTCCATACATACAGCGCTGATCATTATGGCCAAACAGTTCAATTTTTGTTTCATCTGACAAGAGAACACTCCTTTAAAAGGCTAGGTCTTCATCCTGGTGATCACCTGCAAACTTCATTCTGGCTTTTTTATGCCTGTCTTGGAGTAGGGGCTTCCTTGCATGACAGCCTTTCAGGCCATGGCGATATAGGATTTTCTTAATGGTGGATGTAGATACTTTGATACGTGATGCCTCCAACTCCTTCACCAATTCCTTCGTTGTTTTTGTCCTGGGGTTCAGTTGAACTATTCGGACCAAAGTTCACTCAGCCCTGGGAGTTAATTTGTGCCTCCTTCTTGAACGATGCAGTGTCTGTGTGGTTCCAATGTTTGCATACAAATGTTTGTACAGATGTTTGTGATACCTTCAGTTGTTTGTAAATTGCTCCTAAGGAGGAATCAGACTTCTGGAGGTCCACAAATCTTTTTCTGAGGTCTTGGCTGAGTTGCTTGATTTTTCCCATGCTATCAAGGGCAAAAATGTTGTGACTCTAAAGGTAGGCCTTACAAATTTAGTCACAGGTGCCAATTAACTCCTAATTATGGCAATTGGCCAAACAGAAGATTCTAAAAAGTCATTGCATCAATTTCTGGAATCTTCTAGACTGTTCAACCACTTAGCAGACACCCCCCTGTGGTCGGCACACCGGCGTGCCTAGATTGTTCTACTCAGACATTCATTGCTCCTGCAACCAAAGCATGAGTTGAAAACAGAAACGTTTTGTTTTAGTTTCATTAGTAGACGATATATGACAACTATACCGAATACGGAGTTTCGCTGTCACCATTGTAGCTCTGGTCGTTCATTTATCAAGCACCCCCTCCCTGCAGTCTCATCTGCAACTACACCGCCCAACCATGACATAATGGACAATATTGTCTATCTGGGCTTTCATAAAAATATTCTTTTACGACTGAAAAATCATATTCCGTCATATCAACAAGATAAAACTAAACCCAATAACCCTAATGTATACCAATACAGCAGTGAAAACGCTGCTCACTGAATAGCGAAATAAACGAGAGAAAGTTTTCAAAAGTTATACCATGTCATTCTACAATCAATATCTGGGACTAAATATTGATTAAATATATAACCTTACTATGGTTTTACGCATAGAGATGTCCCCTTTGAGACTGAGTGGTCATATATTGTCTTGGACAATCCGTTTGTGAAATATCTGCACATTTGTGACGCGTGGGTACCTTCCAAAATAGCAGTGCATAATACCACGTGTTGTTTACGGTGTTGTCACGCTTTTTAGTACAGTCTGACTTGATTGACAATTCATTTATTGAGTATGTGACAGTATAAGGTTTCTAACAATGTCTAATTTTGCTTTTGGAATAGCGTTTTATGTGGTTGCAATCAAAATTATTCAACCCCTCTAACTCATAAGATGTCTTTGTGATGTGAATAAAATTTCATGACAATGTATCAACTAAGGCCTTTGTAAACAGAAATACATGATTATTAGAACATGTTCAAGTGATTTTGAAAGCATACAGCTGAGTTTACTATTTGTTATAAGGGCAAAAATGAAATTCTCTCCAAAAAAAATCAATGACCAAATTATTCAACCCCCAAAATCAGTACTTTGTGGAACATCCTTTAGCTTTTATAACTTCCAATAAACGCTTCCTGTAAGTGCTCACAAGCCTCTGACACCTCTATTTTGGAATCTTGGCCCATTCTTCCTGTGCAAATGCTTCAAGTTCACTGATATTCTTTGGTTTTCATGATGCCACTGCTTTCTTCAAATCCCACCAAAGATTTTCAATAGGATTTAAATCTGGGGACTGAGAAGGCCAGTCAAGGACATTCCAAGATTGTTCCCTGAACCGAGTTTTGGTTGACTTAGATGTATGCTTTTGATCATTGTCTTGCTGGAAAGTTCAGTGATCACCAAGCTTCAGCTTATGCACTGAGGGCATCACATTCTTCCCCAGAATGGCCTGGTATTTCAAGGAAGCCATGGTGCCAGTCAGACGCTGAAGATTGCCAGTACCAGAAGCAGCAAAACACCCCCACAGAAGGACTGACCCACCTCCATACTTGACTGTGGGATGGTGTTCTTCTTGTCATAAGCTGCACCTTTCTTGCGCCAGACATACCGCTTATCCATGGGTCTAAACTAGGGGTGTATCCGAATCTGAATACAGTATTCGGGAAAGCACGAATAATGTGATGGAAACAGATATTTCTTCTACCCGATAGTTGCTCGTTATTATTCGGATTCGGAAGAAAAAAAAAGTCAGCTCCATGTCGAGTTCTCATAGCCTTTATCTAACGTTACACGGGCAGAGAGCGGGCAGGGGCGGCACCAGTTACGCACAGCTGCTAGCTGTATCTTTAACTCCGGCACATAGCACCTGCAGTAGGCTATATTATAGGCCTACCATTATTAGCCTACTGCAGCTGCTATGTGCACAAAGTTAGCTAGCTAAAGAGATCAGATTCATTTAGATAACCGCTAATTAAAAGATAATGCCCACTCTGTTTGCAACATAACTAACTAGTCGTTTCATTTACTATGCATTATTGAAAAGTGATCGCTATATTCTGTAGTCGCCCCCACCGAGTCAGCGCATTATCGGCAGCAGGCTGAGAGCTGACCGTTCCCAGCTATCACTCAGGGAAACTCTCGCATCGAGGAGGAGGAGCCGTCAGGTGCGGGAGCTAGCGAGACAAAAGCCTTGTGTGGCAGCTGGATTTCTTTCAAACCCCCACAACCTATAGATCAAAATGAAGCTTAGAACCTCTAGTTTTTAGCTTTCATTAATTTCCTCCATTTAAAAGAAAAACCCAGTCGAAATATTGAAAACAGAGTCAGAAACACACAAGGAACCAGCACCCGCGTCAGGGGTACAAAGAACTTAAATAGACAAGAATTCAATACATAATCAAATGAGAGGGAAGGGCTGCATCGTTGGAATTTAAGATTATTCCCTTCAACTGAAGGATATTTTTCTATATATCTTTACTGTAAATTGTTTCTATTTCCAATGCAAAACAGAATCTTTCGGTTTATAAAACATTTTTTTCAGTTTCTGATTGTTCAATGTCCCCCAGTTAAAGGAGGGGTGGTGGTGGGGTTCAGACAGTTCATAAAACTTATTTTAGTTTAAAAAAAAAAAAAAAAAGAGAGAGAGAGAGATGAAAAGTACAGCATGAGAATGTGGAAACATATTTCATAATTAATTATATGCCAATAATAAATCAATTTGATGCTTTGAAGGCACAACAATGGCATTGCCAATTAATATTAGGTTAGAAAATACAACATTTGCCCGATTTAATGTGACGTCCGGTATAAACCACGCCCACTTCCGGTGTTCTATCCGAATACAGATACAGATAATTTTGTTGGTTGAACAGATACAGATAATGATGTCTCTGCACACCCCTAGTCTAAACAATTCCAGTTTTGTCTTGTCTCTCCATAAAATATTCTCCAAAACTCCATAGACTTATCCAAATGACGTCTTGCATATTCAAGTCAATTTTTCATATGCTTACTGGTTAAGAGTGGAGTGCGGCGAGGTGTCCGGCCATGAAGGCCTTGCTTGTTCAATATCCTTCTTATCGTCTGTACTGATACTTTTGTTCCAGTTTTCAAAAGGTCATCCCATAAGCCTTTGGCAATAATATGAGGGGTTTTCTCAGCAGTTTTTATGATGTGCCTGATAGCAGTTGATATAACTTTACTCTTCCTTCCACATCCAGGTAGGTTTACTGCTATTCCATGACTTTTAAACTTACTTATGATGCTGCCAATTGTGTCTCTTTGAACTTTCAATATCTTGGAGATCTTTTTGTATCCATTGCCTTTTTTATGCAATGAAGTCATTTCTTCTATTAACTTTTGAGAGTGCTCCTTTGTCTTTGGCATGTTTGCTAGTCAGCTTCAAGTTGATGTGAAGAAGTGCATCGGTGGGATTTATATGTTTATCACAGGTGAAGAAAACCGTATCGTTATGGATTTCCTGAGGGCTTAAGTGTGTTTCCACAAAATTAATCACTCTACAGACCAGAAAATATTTTTTAAATGGTGATATTGAATGGGGGTTGAATATTTATGATATGGCTGAAATACAAAATTTACATGCTACTCGGAAATCTTAAAAAATACATTTTTATTTTGAATTTTAACAACACACAATGCATGCATGTTGTTTTTTTTAGTTTCAAGTCTCCCAAAAAGCATACAATATATTTATAGTTTCCACAAGGGTGGAACACTTTTGATTGCAACTGTAGCTCAGCGTAACCAAAAGTTTTCTCATCACCGCATTGACTTATGCATTGATTGACTGTCTCTATCTCTATATACTGAACACAGATAACATTTCATCATTGCTATGCAAGTATTATTGCTCAAAATATTTCTGTTATATACGTTATTTTTTTAATTTGGGTGTCTTTAAATAGGTTAGTGGTATTTTATAATGAGGATATTTCACACTAATGTAAGCGTTCCTTAGTAGCTTAGTAGTTTTTTTGTTGCATGCACCAGTTATGACGTGAGAGTTGAAATATTGCCAAAACGTGGAAGGATGGTTCAATATTGTTTTTATGTCATCCCATCCCCATACAAGAAAACATTACATACTGTCGAGTACAGAAAAACATACCAGAGTTAATTAGTACACATTTAGGTACTGTACCGCATTGTGTGACAATGTTTTTGCAGTATTTTTTAATCTGATATCAATGTTTCATCTTAAACCTTCATAAGGGGCTCATTTATATGCTTTATAATGGACAAAATGTCAGGACTGGCGAGGGAATGGACCCAAATGCAGAGAAAAAATACTCAAAATCCAAAATGGTAATCCAAACCAAAAATTCTACTTTTAATAAGAACAAAAACCAAGGAGATCAAAAACAAAGCCACGCAGGGCAAGTCTCAAAAAAGACAAAGCAAATGTTCTTGAAACGCAAAAACAAAGAAAATCCAGAAATCCAAAACCATACAAAAACAGAACTCGGGCAGGGTAGAAAACACTCAGGACTAAACACAGAGTCAAAAGTACATGAGGAAACACATACCAAAACGCAATCAGAAACACAAGGATCCAGCACCCGAGTCAGGGAAGACAAGACATAATGGACTGCATTTACATAGCGCTTTTATCCAAAGCGCTTTACAATTGATGCCTCTCATTCGCCAGAGCAGTTAGGGGTTAGGGGTTAGGTGTCTTGCTCAAGGACACTTCGACATGCCCAGGGCGAGGTTTGAACCGGCAACCCTCCGACTGCCAGACAATTGGTCTTACCTCCTGAGCTATGTCGCCCCTTGTCACATAAATAGACCAGACACTAACGAGACACAGGAGGGCACAATGCACAGTCAGACCACAGAGGGAAGGGACAACTAGACAGAACTGAAAAACAATAATAGAATAATAGGAACCAATAATACAATTACACAGGGAAAAGGAACAGAACTACCGCCATCTGTCGGCCCAGAAAGGAAGAAACCGAAAACAGGAACAGAAACCTGACACAAAAAGCATTTTATTAATTTTTGGAGAGATTTTGGATGTGCTTCTGGACCACTGTACTGATGGAAAGCTTGTAATTCCCTCTTGAAAATGATGCAACAGTGAGTTTTTTGTGTTTAAAAAGTTGATTTGTTGTTAAATACATGAATATGTTGTGATTGACAGCAATGCATCATTTAGACATTTTGAATAGATTTGGTGCCGCTGGGTACACTGCTTCGTTTTTGCTTCATAGAGCTTTAGTAGTTCTACATATTCACCCTTAGATTTTATGAACTTGTGGTCAGGGAGTTTTTGATCCAGGACATGTATAGTTTAACCTGCTGTATATATGGGATCTCTCAGTATTTTATTGCAAACTAAAAAAGAGCAAATTCATTTTTGCTTTTTTTCCTGAAGAATTGCTGTTTTGGCACTTTATTTCATCCTAAATTATGAATATAGACTAATCTAATCTAAGTGTTATAAATGGTACAGATGTCTTGCTTCATTTAAACCATTTACCCCCTAAATGGGCAAAGATTGGCCAGATTTGCCATGTGTGCAAAGGGGTTAAAGTGACAGTCAACTGGTGTATGTAAACTTTTGACCCCCTGGAATTTTGATATAGTGAATTAAAGCTGAAATAAATCTGTCTCTAATCGATTGTTTTAAAATTACCTCTGATGTGAGCAAAGTAGATGCCCTAACTCACTTGTCAAAATAAATGTATGGTAACATGAAATGTGTGGAGTTGTGAAAAATTGGATTTGAATATCTAGCCTAGGTGTATGTAAACTTTGGCCTGAACTGTAAGTTTGTCTAGGGCCCCCTCTTTGAGCAAATTTCCACTTTATAACCATAAAAATAAAGGCTCTAATTGAGATCCCCTTTTTTAAGCTCTTCCAATACTTCTGTCACAGCTTAAAACCTTTTTCTGTTGGGCAAACCGGCTGGACGCACTCCCTGCTTGTCAGCACCATCTTCATGATGCACATTCCCCCCGGCAATACGCATTACATTACTTGCAAATGGCTAGACCCATCGACATCATTTGAAAGATTACAGTCTTGTTTAATTTGTTCTGTAACTTTATTGACTTAAAGGTAAACATATCGCTGTTCAGATAAGCAATCGTCTTTCCAAGTTCCTACTGTACTAAAGAGAGCATGGGGTGGTCAGATAAACCGGCCATGTTCTGAATGGATTCTTGCCAGATTGAGTTGAAAATAGCGCCTGACCAAGCTGACCGCGTCAGCTTGAATACAAGCAGAAGCATTTTGGATTACAGACACATGTACATAGACAAAGGAGCCAGTATTTTATATACCAAAAGTGAATGCAATGTGGACATTGGACATTTAAAACTTTGTTCTGAATGATTTATTTGGTGATCTGAGGTATTGTTCTGAATGTTGAAAAGGTATACAATTTTGTTTTCATGCAAAAATAAATGGGACAAAGTATTAACAAAATGTGTTTTGATGTAGGTTACTGTGGAATAAGTGATTGGGGGATGGGGAGGCTCCTTTTATTTTATTGCAATTTATTTCCCTGAACGCTGATAAGGGAACGAGTGGTATTGTTGGGCAGAAAGTAGTCTGTAGCAGGCACCATGCTTGAATTTGCAGCTGGTTTGTGACTCATTTCTTAATAAATTGTGGATCTTTCCTTTATTACCATTCTGTGGGCACCAGTGCCTACAACACTAGGGGCAGGATTTAATGTGATAATCAGTCCTATAACCTTTTTTTGTAAAATGGACAAAGAAAAAATAATCTGAACAGTAAAATGTCTCTCCACTAAGTGTGAGTGCCTAATTAAGCTGCTGACACCAAATTAAAACAAATGATGAAGTTGCAAACCAAAATCAACTAAAACCCTGTTTTGATTTTAGGACGATATAAGTCCTGCTGTGCTGTGTTTGTAAAATTATTTTTCCTCTTTCAGGAGATCTGCATTCCTCATCAACAAGGTAAGAACACAATTCACTTTTCTCTTTATATTCATAATTAGAGCCAACAGTTTTTCTCCACCACATGACCTGCAGGGATTTGAACTTGCATTTAAATGGTTATCCTCCAGGGGTTCCCATAGGCACTTCAACAGTACAGTTGAAGCTAATCATACAATTTCTATTTGATATGTTTACAAAAACTATTAGTGGATCTAATATGGGGACTGTCAGAGGAAGGAAGATGTACATGGGTGGACATTTAATTGCTACTAAAAGTGAATGAGTGAAGCAATGGACATTTAATTGCTACTAAAAGCGAATGAGTGAAACATTATCCATTAGGTGCACTACATATCGACGTATTGTATATATACATTGTATATAATTTATCAAAAAAAACCCAAGAAGCTAAGAGTAGACCAACATTTAAAACGAACTGAGGGGGAATCATCTGTCAGCTGTGAGCGGCAACAAAATGGCATTCAAGATTTTACAGATGCCTTAAGTGCAGATATTCTACTGGACTGGAATTTGTGTGCATTTTTATTCAAACATGTAATTAATTGGGGGGGGGGGGCAATTACGTCAGCTCAACAGCTTATGAAGGTTGTTGGTATCAGTTGTGTTCTTCATCGTTTCTTTTATTTTGAGATATTGAAACTAGCAATTGTCTAGAATATTGTATTTATTTTGTAGGAGGTCGAAGGTCATGAGCAAGTCATCACTGAAAAGATGTTCCAAGCTGGTTATTCTTTTCTGTTTCCATATTGGGAATATGAATGGTATATTGTTGATTGGAACATGGGGCTGTGCCAGATTGGTGAAAGAGCAGAGGGGGCAGGAGAAAAGTGGAGGATTTCATTTGCTTTCCACAAAGCTGGATGATTTCTACTGATGGTGCTTGCTTTAAAACAACTGTGATTTTTAATGGATTTATCAATGAAAGTTACATGAGCAGTTCAGTCTTTGATTGCTCTGTATCTAGCCATGGTGGATTTGCTTTATTTGTCCTGTCGTGTATGTACTGTAGTTGGTGGAGGAAATTATTGTAAAAATGTGGTGCACCAAGACACTCTTCAAAGTGATTTAGGTTTCTGGAGGGTAGACAGTTTGATTTGCAGAGTCTTGTTTGTCCAGTAAAGTTTATTGACTACAGAGTTGAGAGAGGAGAACCAGCTTGGAGAGGGAGTACAAGGGTCATGGAAAAGAGATAAATGATTTTTGGAAAAAAATAATCTTGACTATTGATATTCAACCTATTACAGATATTGGTAGCAAGGTTATTATCGTTAACGAAAACTAACAAAATAACGAAAACTAGGTGTGAAAAAACATTTTCGTTAACTGAAATAAAAATAAAAACAAGGCTTTACAAAAAAACGATAACTAACTGAAACTGTATTGTGTGTTTAGAAAATTAACTAAAATAAAATAAAATAGGAAATAGGAAAAATGTCATTGGTTTTCGTCTTTGTCTGTTTATTTTATGCATAAGCCTAGTATTTTGGGCGGATATGAAATCTATCTTCCAATTTTTTAGCTGTGCCAGTTTTATGCCAGCGGATGGCTAATATCCTTCTGTCGGCGCAGTTGCACAAGCAAGCACCTCACACGTGTTGCCAATCCATCCATGCCTGGCATAGCGAAAGTCAGGAGAAAGCACCAGAGTCCCATCTGGGATTAGAGTGAGAGCACCTATTATCAACCACCTTCGTTCGACAGACAGGTAAACGTAAACAGATTTGCAACTATATAAGAAATAGGTGAAATATTGGTAACAACCTGTACCTAGTGATGTAGGAAAAAATGTCCTTCTTGTTATCCTCCAGTGGTTATTTTTGGCTGGACCACAACAGCGGGGCCAGCCCTAGAAATGCGAATGTCTGTGAGTGACTGACTGACTGACTGGCTGTGATGAAGTTACACCATTGGTCGGCCGGATCACGTGTGTTAGGTCCAGGCATATCCTAGGTTTTAACCTGGTCTTGTTTCAGTACTTTTGCGATTTTTTTCTGTGACAGCAAATAAGTCAGAACTTTTGGTTGCTAAGGGGACGTGTATCAACGACCCCGTGTAAATGAATGGAACTTGACATAAATTTGCTAGCATACTGTATAAGTGTCCTTTGAGGTTAATATGAGAAAGGGTGGTCGCTATCACACGTCTAGGAATCTGTACATATTCACAGTTGTAACCCAAGTCGCAGGACACAAAATAGCCGTTAGAGAAAACAGTTTGAAATTATGAAGCAACGTCTGCGCCATTGGATTTAATGGGTCGCAATGAGATCATTCCTAGCGTGTTGCTTGTCTTAAAGTTGTTATAGTAAATAGGGCTGTATTAATATAACTAAATGTATATATATATATATATATGAAGTTGGTTTTTTAAATTTAAACAGTTTATTATTTATGTGTATTTTTACAGGACATTTTAATAGTAAGTAATGATGTCCAGTTCTCTCTGATAAATACGAAGTAAATACACTAGCAGTTAAGGTGGTCGATACACCCCCCCCCCCTCGGGTGGTCGATAATAGGTGCTCTCACTCTACGTTGAATATGACTGTGTCTCAGATAAGAGCAAGTGCCTTGCAGTGGAGGGTGATAAAATATGTGGAACATTTCTCAAGGGGAAAAATCCCACAAATCTAAAAGTCCATTTGAAAAGCTCACACAAGAAGGCTAACCTAGCTTACATTGACAAGGTAAAGGCTGCTTCATACTTTCCGCGTTCCGCGGACTTGTACCGGTCGCGCGGACGCACACCCAGTTCCATTCATACTACAATTGGTCTGGCGTTCCACGCATGCGCATTTCCCGATCTAAACTCCATTCCAGTTCCATTACCACAGAGTGATTGCGTAAGTGAATGCGATTATAAGAACGTTTTCGGTTACACTGACCTATAAAACGCTATTCCAAAAGCAAAATTAGACATGCTATACATCGCTAGAAAGTTTATACTCTCACTTACTGAATAAATGAATTGTCAATTAAGCCAGACTGTACTAAAAAGGGTGACAACGCCATAAACAACAGGTGTGGTATTACACACAGCTATTTTGGAAGGTACCCAGGCATCACAAATGCGTGTATTTCACAAACGGATTGTCCAAGACAATATATGACCACTCAGTCTCAAAAGGGACATCTCTGCGCGTAAAACCAATGGGAAGGTTGTATATTTATTCAATATTTAGTCCCAGATATTGACTGTAGAATGACATGGTATCATTTTTTAAAACTTTGTCTCGTTTATTTCGTTATTCAGCGAGCAGCGTTTTCACTGCTGTATTGGCATATCTTAGGGCTATTGTTGGGTTTATCTTGTTGCTATGACGGAATACGTTTATGAATGCCCAGATAGACAATATAAATGTGGGTAATGGCGGATCTCCTCGCACAACTCTCTTCAAAACAATTAAATTTGAAAAATGCGCAGTCGGCACACTTGCTATGCATACAATCCACGCGGTCACAAATTTTGGGCTGCGCGCGGACGTCCGCATAGGGGTCCGTGTGGACCCTTCGGACATGGGTGGATGATGACATTTACGTCACGAGGACCAAAGCGGACCCTCGCGGATACGCGAACGCGGAAAGTATGAAGCAGCCTTAAGGGAGAACGCCCAGAAGCTAATCCCAGGCCAGGCAGCATGATGGAGGAGCACGAGACAACCATATCCCCAGGAGGGCAGGAAACAACTGTCCAGTTGAGGTTTTCTGGTTAATGACACGAACGCACTGACTGTTTGGTATGATGTTTTGTTGAGTTTTTATCACACAATACTTTTTCTGACTTTTTGAATCTCGCCCCTGACAAATAGCCCATATTTTCAAAAAATCTAAACTAAACTAGCATCTAAAAATTTAAAATCAAACCGCTTTAAATACTAAACTAAAATTGAAAACAAAAAGTCGAAACGAAATAAAAATAAAAACTAATGAAAAATGCAAAACTATAATAACCTTGATAGTTTGGTAGTTTGCTCCCTCTTTCCAAATTTATTTTGAATGAAATTGAGTTGAAAGAGTTTAAAATTTGGTGGGATATGGATTCCAAGGTACTTGATATTTGACCTGGTCCACTTGAATGACAATTCCCTGGCCTCAGCATCCAAGTTGATTTTGGATTTGGAAAAATTGATGGAGTATCCAGACACCATACAATACCTGTTGATCAGACTATGGACTGAGAGAAGGGAGGATGAAGGGTTTGTTATGTATAACAGTATATCAACAGCATATAGATTGATTTTATGATGGTATGATTTGGTCTGAATCCATTGTTATTTTGTCTGAGAGTGGAGTCAATATGATTGTCACTTACATGTTACCATAATGGGGGAAGGAGAGCTCAGCAACAACTCTGTTGACAGGGACCCTCAAACGTTTAATTTCAAGGACTGGATCTCTTGATTCTAGCACATTCTAGAATCTACATTGTAACATTTTGTTTCTCCCAGCATTTGGCAATATGGTTAAAATGCTATAGGCCTAGCCTATATTAGAAGTCACACTGTACGCTACGTTACGGTTAACTTTTGCCATTCAGAACTGCTGAAAAGTCATGGAAAGCACTAAAAACGGTGGAAATCGCAGAAACGGAGAAAGCAACAGAACTGCCAAAAATAGCAACCATCAGCATTTTCACAATCATTTCTTAGGTTTATCATTGAGTAACAGAAACCCTCACTTATTGTTAACAAGCAAAATTACATTGAGGGGTAAGGGTGAGGTCTTTGGTCATGCTAATAAGTGAACCTTTAATAGACCTTTATACATTACATTAAATGTGCCTTTTGTGCAATTTCAAAAGCATCAGTCTTTGTTTTATTTGTGTTATGTTGATACAATGTTATTGATTGGTTTCTTCCAGCAGTCACTCCACCACCCAAAACAAGTCCTCCGCCACCCAAAATAAGTGCTTCATCGGCTCCCTCCCGTAAACGCACAGTGATTCAGATGCTGGATGAAAAGCACAAGCAGGAGTATGGGAAGAAGAAAGAAGATCAGAAGCAGAGTAGTCTCATTATGGTGATTCCACAGCCTTTGGTAATAACACAACCACTGCTGCAGGGGATTGAGCCCCCTGTAGCTCCAACCTCTTCAGCTCCTGACAAACCTGCCATTGCAAAGGGAATGGAAACCTATAGCATATATAAGACCATCCAGTCACAGAAACGTACTCGGAAACCCGCACAGAAGGCCAAGGTGCTCTTGGCTGGTTCAAAAGTAAATTTGCCTAAGAAGTTACAGAACCACAAGAAAGCCTGTTTACAGAACTCTTGTTTGAAGGATGGAAAAAAGATCTCTCAGGTGCCACTCTGTCCCCAACCCCCCATTACTTGGATTGTGACTCCCAATGGTTTGCTACCAGTGAGTGGCCTAGGGATCCCAGTATCCACCCAAGCTCCACCTGCAGAAATGAAATCAGTGTCATCAAATGTGTCTTGCTTTCGAAGACTAAAACCCATTGCTATTAAATCAAACAACTCTTTAACATTCTCTATTAATGGAGCACCAGGTGCAGAGGTGCCCCCGGATGTACTGCATGTCTGTCCTAGTGTGTGCATCCCAGCTGACCTCCCCACCTCCTCCTTCGGGGAAAGAATAGCCTTGAATCTTGCTCCCACCACTTCCACATCAACAGACACACTAGTAGGAAGAGTTACTTGCCCCAACAATAGTGTTTCATCATTGAGTTCTGTCAGTGTACCACACTGTAACAGTGTGTGTGCTCAACTTCCAGTTCACTTCCTGGCTGCAGAACCTGTCAGCACTATAATGCCTGTTCCTGCTTCTGTGAATGCTGGTAGGTCTGTTGCTAACCCAACTTACACTGTTGCTGAAGTCTCATCTTTAACCCCTCTGCTCACTTATTCCCAAGGACTACCCATTCTTCAGGTTTGTCAGCCCCAAACTTCACAAATAATTGCTACCACTTTTGTGAACCCTGTGATGCCCCCTGCTAAAATTACATCCCTGCCCCAACAACAAGTTTTCAGCAGACTGAAACCAAATGACTCTCCTTTAAAACTGGCCACTAAACCTGCTTTGCCCAAAAGCCCTAAACCTGAACATATTCTAAGTTTTGACCCAGGCCTGGTATCTGCCGAGGAAACATCCCATGTGACAGAATGGATGAAAGGTGTAGGGGGGATCAGGCTCACTCGACTGGATGCTACTCTGCCATACCTGCCTCCTTTTGTCAGTAATCTTACCACACTTACTACTCTCCTCAAATGCAAACCTGACCTTGAAAGGTGTGCCTTGCCACTAGTATCTCCCAATGGTGAAAGTTCCAGAGTGGAAGCCCCAGAAAAAGGCATCCGTCGGCTGGTTGCAGAGCAGTTGAGCAGTAACCAAGCTTACCTGCTCCTGAAAGCTCGTTTCCTTTCTTGCTTCTCCTTACCTGCCTTCCTGGCTACTGTTTATCCACATGAAAATGCAAACTCTGTGATGTTCACCCCAGCCAAGTACAGCAAATGTGAGGAAAGTGTATCCCTAGTGGAAGATGCTGATCCTGGTGGTGGTGAAGGAATGCATAAGGTGAATATTTTTTTCTCTCAAATAATGTCACTCATCAATCTGTACATTTTATTTAATATTTGAATTCTTTCCTGAAAGTTTTCAATTAATTTTGTTTTACCATCTCAAAAATAGCTTTTGTCAGATTGTTTTTGTAGTTTATTTCAGTCTTCATTGTCATTTCACCAATTACAATGTGGAAAATTAGTTTCACAAATTTTTAGCTTCACTTTAAAATCCATTCTAGTGCATCACTCAGTTTTCTGGTTGTATTTGTGTTGTCACTAGGATCGCCTGCTCCGGACGGATGGTAAGGGAACAGTGGCTGACGAGTTCAGTGGAATTGCTACTTGACACAGGAGCCAGTACCTCTGCAACCTGCAGAAATCTGAAAAACTGTGATATTCATCTTGTATTTGAGTGGTGGATATAAATTTCTTTTGTAAGCGCTATTCAAGAATAACAGGATTGAAGACCTTAAGTCTTGGAAGTTATCACGTATTCTCCCATGTGTAAGGCACACATAATCTCTCCCCGTGACAAACTTATCAGAATTGGCACATTTAACTGCCCTGAAAGAATATCCTTTGTTTTCTTGTTTAATAATAACTCCTTTGTCATTTAAAACTATATATTAGAGTCTTTGAGGTCATATGCTTTTAGTAGTGAAACTGAACTGATTAATTAATTATTGTAATCTTGGTACCAAAATTTGAAACGTGTCTGTCTGAACCCAGAGTAATACATTTTTGGAGAGCTTTAGTTTGTCATTGTGATGTTTTCTTTTGATAAAGTGTTATAGATGCTTTTGTGTTCTGCCTTGTTCATTGTATTATGCAGTTTTGCCCATGAAATTGTGAATTGTGGCTTAGACATATATAAATTTTGTATCCTTCCAATGATTGAATTCATTTCTACGTATGTCATGGAGATCTTAAAATCTTTGAATAAAGCATAGCAGGTGGTTTTGTAAGTTATTTTTAGGCATTCAATAATGCTTAATAGTTATGTAAACATTTTAAGACAAACCTTTAAAAATTTAAAAGGGATGTTACCAACTTAACCTGTGTGATGTTACTGTAATGTGCAGTTTATACACATTGCTTTAGCCATTATGATGTAAAGGGGTGCTTGCTTGCATGCACTGAAAAATATTAATTAGCTTAGGTTTAAAAAACACCATCAGTTGGACAAAAAACTGGCCCTGTAATTCCACTTTGCATTTCTAGTATCTGACTCCTCTGAAAACTGATGAGGGTTATTATTCATTATGAAATATTTACTAAAATGCCCTTAAAATTAAAGTACTAATGAAATTGAGAGGCGGTTTCTGCGCATTCACGGTAACATCACCATCTGTTACATACAGGATATACATCTGTGTAAAATCTGTGATATAAAAATGATGCCAAGTAGGTGAAACTTTCACCAGTGGTTTACAGAAATGCCGGAGCAGCCCCACGTTGGGCGTCACTGTGGCAAACGCGCCTGCCACAGGCCACCGAAGTGGCTTTCCAAGGGGCCCTCCAGCACAGAGACACAGGGAGACAATGTTTAAACAGTCCACGTTTATTTACGAGGCAAGATGGTACAGCCAAAGAGTAGATGTTAACACTGTCATGACAGAGGCTCCCCCTTGTGTGAGAAGGGATGGCAGATTTGAATACCTCACTGAATACCTCATTACGCACAGGTGCAGCCACCCCTGTTCCCGGGTCCAATTAGCCTGGTCAATTATCTAATTAACCAGGTCTAATTAGCTTGACCCAGGGCAGATGTGGCTGCTTAAGCCAGCCATCCCCACACCGCAATGCTATCATTTGTCATTTATAAACTAGATCACATCTTAATTAATCAATGTACTAATTTATACAGTTTTTTTAGGAATGCATTATATGCCATTTATCATCTCGCAAACTTGATTTTGACTGTCCACTCCCGCCCACACCAGAGTAAAAATTTCCTGTGAAAGTTGTGTTCTGCAAATTTTTTGGGATCCCAATCCCATCACAGTACTCTACCTAGAGGAGAGATAAGAATGGGTTCAGACAAGGATCAGTCCTTTCTTTAACCTTGTTCGACCTGTCCAGAAATGATGCACCCAAGGCCTGATCCAACAAAATTCATCAATGCTGATGGCATCTGTCTGGTAACCCAAGCACCTGACTTTGACTCACTAAAGCATATGCTTACTGGAGACCTCTCAAAACTGGACTAGTACTGCAAGTCCTGGTGTCAAAAACCTGGCCCTACAAAAACAGTCTCTAGTACACTACACACCAAATGCGGTGAAGCAACCACCATACTGTGTACCTCAGCATTGGCTCTCAACTGAGTGCTGCATCCCAGTCTAGTCCAGGTCATCTCATTCACATTGACACACAGCTTAATGCACTCATATGTATTGTAGGGAAGTTATAAGTTCCTCTGCAGTCCTCTCTCTGCATTATCTCAAAAATTAGTCTTTGCTTGTTACTTTCAACATTTCAGCGCTATCTACCACTTCCCTTCTGAATCTCCATGTGCCCATAATTCTGAGATAAAAAGCTATAGATGACACAGGGTATTAACAACCTATTTGCATGTAGTTGGAGGCATAGTAACAAATGTTTGTGCATTGTTAACCCTGCATAAAGTGTGAACCTCCGTGGTGCGTTGGCTTCGGACTGCCCCAGGAAAATCGCTCTGCATTCCTATAGAGCACCACTGATGACTAGCGGGCACCCTCTGTATTTAAAGGCCACTCCATTCACGCCAACAAATGGAGAAACGTAGAATCATGGAGCTTAATTAATGAATACTTTTGCGATAGCCAACTGGTCTGAAACATACAAAGTGATTGCAGGCTGTAAGAATTTTACAGTACTGCGTTTCTGAGTTCCCTAGCATGTGCCGCTAAGAAATAATTCTTCATCTCCCCGTAACCAGAACTAAAAGTAATCATATTTGGTATGGTTATCTTTTAAATTTGATGACGAAGTATGTCCAAATTACCTTGTACCACTAAATAATTATCCAACTAGATCAAATGTCTGATGTCTAAATATTTTATCACATATATTGAAACATGACTGAGTTCGGCCAATACTTTGGGGCTGGGCTCCAGCTGTGAGTGTTGCTGCCAAATGTAATCAATTTTCATCAAACTGATTGGAAGTTAGGATAATTGTTGTGATAAGCCAAACCCACATCCATTTTTATTGGCTTACAGCAGATATGTTTTTTTTGGAGTATCAACCTTTTTTGAACTTTTAAGAGGACCATCTACTTAATACATTGATACCAGTTATAGATATGTCAGACAGTCTGGGAGGAGATGTCTGTTTTATACATTGTACAACAAATTCAAAATGGCAGAAGACAACACAAATAGCTGGACATAATGACTCCTATGGATTTGAGTTGCCCAAGAGGAGAGGCATCTTGAGAGGCAAGATTCTAGTCTCTAACTCAAAAGCACCTGGATTTATGATTGTTTGAATATTGGAAATTGAAATGATGATAGTGCTACCAAGTGGCCAGTCAGTGCCAAAATCAGTCATTGGCCGTAGGGATGAACCCTTTATTAATAAGCCAATTGATACAAGTTTAATGTTGATGCATTAAACGGTCAAGAACATGTCTTTTACAGGTTATTCAAAAAATTTTAAATAGCAAAAAATCCGTATGGTGGACTTTAACCTCTTAGCGCAAAGCCCCTAGTGGTCGGCACGCCGGCGTGCCTAGATTGCTTAATTCAGACATTCTGTGCTCCTGCAACCAAATTATGAGTTGAAAACACTAGCTTTATTAGTAGATAATTCAGGACAATTATGCCAAATGCGGAGTTTCGGAGCGCCACCACTGTCGCGCTGGTCGTGCATTTACCAAGCACCCCCTCCCTGCAGTCTCATCTGTAACTGCACCCCCCACGTATGACACACTGGACAATAGTGTCGACATGAAAACATTTTTTATCACTAAAAATTTGTATTTTGTCGCAGCAGCAAGATAAAGCCAACAATAGCCAAAGGTATGCCAGTACAGCTGTGAAAAACTCTGCTCCCCTGAACACTGAAACAAGATGAATTTTTCAAAAACTATACCATGTCATTCTACTGTCAATATCTGCAACTAAATATGGAATAAATATACAACCTTATCATTGGTTTTACGCGTAGAGATGTCCCTTTCCAGACGGAGTGGTCATATATTGTCTTGGGCAATGTGAAATTTTGTGAAATATACACTCATTTGTCACACCTGGGTACCTTCAAAAATAGCTGTGCGTAAAACCACAAGTTGTTTTCAGAGTTGTCGTCCTTTGTAGTACAATCTGGCTTGATCGACAATTAATCAGTCCAATTGGTGACAGAATAAGCTTTCTAACAATGTATAATAGGCTATGTCTAATTTTACTTTTGGAGTAGCGTTTTGTAGGTCAGCGTAACCGAAAGTTTTGTCTCATTATAGCTGCATTGGTCTGTGGTAGCCGTTAAAGACACTGCACCTGGCAAAATTTTATTGATGACTTTCGTTATTTCTTGGAAAATACTATTATTCTTGAGAAATTCTGAGCATGGCTAAAGCATATGTTTGCTGATTGACCTAGCTGATATACTGTTTTCTGGGTTAAAAATGTAAGTATTACTGCTGAAAATATTTTGGTTATATGTGTTATTTTTGAACTTGAATGTCTTTAAATGGGTTAGTGGTATTTTAGAATGAGGATATTTTTATGCTTCGGCAACAAAATGTCATACTGCAAAGTGTCGGCCGGTAGAACTTTGTCGCACAACGTTTTGTATAGTTCGGCGACAGTGCGCGTTGTTACTATAGCAACCAGACCCAGCACCCAGCAGAGGTTTGTTTACATTCCGTGAAAAATGGCAGCGCCACTAACATTGTCATAAAATTTTCCCAACCGTGAAAATTGCCTGACTTGTTTACATTTTGGACAGATGTGGCTAGTGGGTAAATCTATCGCTGTTCCATCGCAGCACTTTCGACACAAGCAATATCAGAAGCGCTATCTTAAAATTTCTTTCAGGCAGTTTTCACGGTCGGGAAAAATTTCATGACAACGTCGCCATGGCAACCTTTTTGCCTTCGTTTCAGCCATCCAATCACAGCTGTGCGACACAAGACGGAATCAACAACCTTACAAAAATCAGTGGAGATTTACTCCAGGAAAGGGAATAACTAGCCTAGTAACATGACAATGTCATCTTCAGCGACTAAGAGGAGCTAAGACCAAAAAAGTGTGAGGTGAAAATTTCATCCTTCTTCCATGTAGATGAGATGAGGGTAGAGTTGTGACAGTGGGAGCTGTTCTGATGTTTGTGAAGCTGCTGATTGTCAGTCACAGAAGCCACTGTGAAGGACACAGGTGCAGTCAAGCAGTCAGAACACCGTGAGTCTGTGTGGATGCTGGCCTGGCTTCAGGACCATCCCTACAAACCATGGAGAGTAGTCTAACTAATTAAAAGCTAAAGTCAGTATTTCTTCATTGGACAACGGAATTCCTAAATATCCCATTCACAGAGCAGGGTTTAAATAACTCTTTTTCAGACAGCTTGCTTAACATTATATTTTATACAACTGATATATTTGATCCTCTCTTGCATCCTTTTGTCAGTGTTTCATTAGAAAATGGGAGTAACACATTACACAGGTCAGGGCTAACTGGGGGGGCCAAACTAATGGAGTCTCGCACCAACCACCCCCCCCCCACCCCCCCACACACACACCCATATACGATCGCTGCAGCACCCATCCACCCCACCAAACTAGCCCCCCCCCCCCATCCAGGCCCCCGCTCACCCCCCCTGCCTACAAATAAATCCTGGGGAAAACACTGGACACCTTCAGTAAACATTTCCACACACAATATAGCCAGAAGAATGGAAACACTCTCTCAGTGAAGGAGTGTTTAAAAGTGTAGAGAGGAGTGTTGTCACTGGGGTCAGAGAATAGCCCCTTTTCCACTGCAGGGCCGAACAGTTCTGAGCATGGAGAGGAACGGTTCCAATGGTGTTTCCACCTGAAAACGGTTTGGCGCGGAACGATTACAAACCGTGCCCAGCACGATATTTTCGGCACGGTTAGACAACTGTGCTCAGTGCAGCAGAACCGTTCAGGTGCGCAGGCTTAATGACGTATTCACTGATTGGTTTCACATTACATCAGTTTTGTGACTCCGCATACGGTATCTTCACGTCCTCTTCCGTAAGCTAGGTCAGTGGAGAAGCTAATATAAATAAAAATGCCAATCAAAAATCATATTCCGTCATAGCAACAAGATAAACCCAACAATAGCCATAAGATATACAGCAGTGAAAACGCTGCTCACTGAATAACGAAATAAATGGGACAAAGTTTTAAAAAATGATACCATGTCATTCTACAGTCAATATCTGGGACTAAATATTGAATAAATAGGCTACATAACCTTACCGTTGGTTTTACACGTAGAGATGTCCCTTTTGAGACCGAGTGGTCATATATTGTCTTGGACAATCCGTTTATGAAATATATTTTGCGCATTTTTGATGCCAGGTACATTCAAAATAGCTGTGCATAATACCACACGGCGTTTACGGTGTTGTTGCTGTTTTTAGTACAGTCTGGCTTGATTGCCAATTCATTTATTCAGTAGGTGAGAGTATAAGCGTTCTAACGATGTATAACGTCTAATTTTGCTTTTGGAATAGCGTTTTATAGGTCCGAAAGTTTTCTTATCATCGCATTCACTTACGCATTAAGATGCTGCACCTAACGAAACGTTGTTAACGATTTTTCGTAATTTCTTGGAAAATACTATTATTGAGGATTTCTGGGCATAGCTAAGCCGTATATTTGCTGATAGACCTATCTGACATCGTTTTCTGGAGCAAAACAGAAGTGGATTGAACTCGTTGATTTACTGTCTCTGTCTGAACACAGATAAAATTTCATCATTGCTATGTAAGTATTAGTGCTCAAAATATTTCGGTTATACATGTTATTTTTGGATTGAGAGTCTTTAAATAGGTTAGTGGTATTATATAATGTGGATATTTCACACTGTAATGTAAGCGTTAGTTAGTCGTTTTTTGAATGCATACAACAGTGATGGGCAGTGGAGGATACGCTAAAAAGAAAAACCAAAAACAGACCAAAATACACAGAATCCTCGTTCGTTTCGTCAGCCAACGAAACATAACATAACAAAAACAAAACAGTATGGGGAGCGACGACAACAACTGGCGCATATTGCATTCACAATGGGACGCCGTCGCTGATCCACTTGCTGTCCTCACTAGATACGTCCTAATCCTGGTTTTAGCAGCCCGACGGTGGAAACAGAAACCGTAACCGTTCCCACGAGTACTGAGCAGCGCGGAAAGGCACGGAATGGCCCTGGTAACAGTTCAGCCCTACAGTGGAAAAGCAGCTAATGACACCTCCCCCTGTCCCAGTCCAGCTGCACTCTGACCCTCTGGGGTTTCCTCTGCACAGTGAGGGCTGTAGATGCGGAAGTCAGGGCTTCGTATCCCCAAAAGAGCCGCTTTATACTCCACACTCCTCCTGCTGGACTCAGATCCACAGCCCCTTTCCTGCTGATGGACTCTTTAGCCACACCCACCTGCCAGTAATCCTCACCCTCCACTTCTACATCCCAGCAGTGTCTCCCTGAGCTGAATCCCTCAGAACCCAGCACAACACTAGCTATGAAATCTCTCTGGATTATCAGGAACATGCTGTCTCTCACCACTCCATCTCACACTGTTCAGATCCTCAGACAGTGAGAGGTTGGGATGAGCTGTGTTTCGGTCCAGAGTCAGGAATGTATTGAACAGTCCCCAGCATCTTCTCCACGCTCGGTACTTCAGATTGCCCAGGTGCGTGGCCACATCAATCAGCACTCCTGTGACCTTCTCTGGATCTGCCGGTGTGCACCAGGCTCTGTTTTGTGTGTCCTTGTAGCTCTGCAGGAATGAGACATCTTCTGCTCCCAGCTCCTGTTCTATGGCTCTGATTTGTTCTAAAAGCAATGATATCTCTTCTGTCATCTTCTCAATCTTCTCCTTCATCATCTGAGTCTTCTGCTCCTCTTCTTCCCTCGGTGCAGTGATTCTGGCTGCCTCTTCATCTTTTAGGAACTGCTGAAGTTTCTCAAACTCCATCTTTATCTTGTCTCTCTGTGTGCTGGGCCTGGCTCTTGATGTGCTCTGCTATTTGACCACCGATTAGTTTCACTTTATTAAAGGCTTTTAGCTTCTCCTGCAGTGGAGCTAATGCAGTCCTAAGTTCCTCCTTATACTCTTCTGCAGCCTCCTGAACTGGTAGCAGTTCATGGTTTACATGTTTTCTTGAAGTTTGACAGACAAGGCAGACAGGTATTTGATCAACCAAACAGAAGAGTTTGAGTTTCTCACTGTGCGGACTGCAGAGCACATCAGATCCTGCTTTAGCTCTCTGACTTCTTTCCTTTAAGAACGCCTCACAGGTATTCCTCAGAGACAGGTTATTGGGAGGTAGTTCCCTTGAAGAGCTCCTTCACACTGGCCACTCCCGATATCCCTTTTGTTCCCAGTGTTGCTGCAGACAGGCCTTGCAGACGCTGTGACTGCAACTCAGGACAACAGGATCCCTGAAGACTTCAAAGCAAACAGGACAGGAGAGGTCCATACGCCATTCTGTCTCAGTCTGTTCTGAGCTCAGTAATGACTTCTGCTCATTCTGTAGCTGAGTTTCACTTTTACTTACTGCTGTTCACAAACTGCAGGCAAAAATACAGTATTAAAATTAGGCTCAGATCTCTGTGTCTCTCACTATGTTTTGATACCTCTGTCAATATATTTTAAAAGTCCTTAGGGTTTGATGATTTCATGTGTATTTTAACTAAGTCCCCAATGTAACTTAAGCATCTGAGGGGCAGCATTGTACCCCTGAGGTTTGAGTGGCTGATCTGCCAGCAGTTCTACACCAGCCCTGTTCTTCAGGTTCTGTCAGTTCTCTTTCGTGTGTATTAATCGAAATAGAATCTCATTCCCCAGCTAATCACAAGCGCACACCCTCCCTTACAAACAAGATTCAAACAGATCCTGATCTGGAATCTAAAATCCATTCTTTATAATACCCTTACTGATGAAGCTAATGGAGAGAGCTGTGATTTAGAATAGCTCATCTACAGCACTGCTGAAGCTAATGGAGAGAGCTGTGCTTTAGAACAGCTCATCTACAGCGCTGATGAAGTTAATGGAGAGCTCTCTCTCCCTCCCTCAGTGCCATTGTTTGACTTTTGTTTTTACCTTTCTTATATACTCCTCTGTTCTGTTATATATTCACCTCTTAATTTGCTTCCAGGTACCAGTTGCTGAGTTGCACAGAAGTAGCAGGTCAGAGAGGTGGGATCGGCAGGAGACGTGTGTTATGGGTTATGTATGATTTATAATTTGTGACGGGTGCTGGAGAAAAGGTCCGCAAGTCGCAGATCTTGAAATCGCGCTAGGAGGCAAAAAAGGTTTTTTTTATTTTTTTTTTACTGTTTTCCTTTTTTTCATATTACGAAAGTTAAAGTGTTGAAGAAGTCACTCAATAGAATAAACAACATTTTTAGAGTCACTAAATACTTATAATTTGTCAGCAAAGTTGGCTTGTTTTAGTGATTCTTACAGTCGGGTTTTGGAGGCGTGATGGGGGTGCAGTTTAATTAGCATGTTTGATTTTGTTGGCTATTGTCACTTTGTTTCGGTCAAGCCACCGCCCATAAATAAAGCCGTGTGGTAGTAGCCCATGTTTGTTTACTGTGTGCGGTTGCTGAAATGGCGGACGCTCAATCAGTAGCTCAGAGTATAAGCTTTCTAACGATGTATAACATGTCTAATTTTGCTTTTGGAATAGCGTTTTATAGGTTAGCGTAACCGAACATTTTCTTACCATGGCATTCGCTCTATATGGTAGCATTAAAAGACGTTGCACCTAACAAAACGTTGTCAAAGATTTTTCGTAATTCCTTGGAAAATACCATTATTATTGAGGACTTCTGGGCATAGCTAAGCCATATGTTTGCTGATAGACCTAGCTGACATCGTTTTCTGGAGCAAAACAAAAGCGGATATAACTGTCATTGATTTACTGTCTCTGTCTCCATCTACTGAACATAGATAAGATTTCATCATTGCTATGCAAGTATTACTGCTCAAAATATTTCGGTTATTACGTTATTTTAGAAATTGAGTGTCTTTAAATAGGTTAGTGGTATTATGTAATGTGGATGTTTCACACTGTAATGTAAGCGTTAGTTAGTAGTGTAATGGTTTTTGTGACGCATACAACAGTGATGAGGAAAGTGTTGAACCATTGCCAAAACGTGGTGGACGGCTGAAAAAAGTTTTTATATCATCCCATTCCCATACAAGAAAACATAGGAGTGTACAGAGTATAGAAATAGGCTACATACAAGAGTTAATTATTACACATTTAGGTACTGTGCAGCATTGTGTGACTATATGTTTGCATTATGTTTAAATTATATCTATGTTTCATCTTAAACCTTCATAAGGGGCTCATATGCTTTACAATGGACAAAAAGCATTATATTCCTTTTTGGAGAGATTTTGGATTTGTTTCTGGACCCTTAGCTATTTTAGACCAGTGTTAATAATTTAGACATTGTGGGTAGATTTGGAGATGCTGGGTACACTGCTTAGTTTTTGCTTCATAGATCTTTAGTAGTTCTACATATCCACCCTTTGATTTTATAAACTTGTGGTCAAGAAGTTTTTGATCCAGGCCATGTATACTTTAACCCGCAATCTCCCAGTATTTCATTGCGAACTAAAAAAGGAGCAAATTCATTTTAGTTTTTTGCCTTGACCATTGCATTTGTGGCACTTTATTTCTTACAAAATTATGAATATAAAGTAATCTAAGCTAGTATTATAAATGGTACAAATGTATTGCTTCATTTAAGACATTTTTCTAGTCTCTGTGGTGTTCACATCTGGAGTTATAAAGCTTTAAATAGGGTAACCCCTAAATGGGCAAGGATTTACAGGTACTCTAGTGGGGGAGTGGTTGGGGTGGAGTTAACTAGCTATTGTTCCCACCCATTATCTCCCTGTGAGAAGTGTGAAAAGTTCAAGATCTTTCAAGGGGATTTTCTCTGCTACTTGATTTTAGGAGTACCAACATTCAAATAAGCATATCTTCTTCAACTATTTTCAGATTTCAATGTATGAGACATCATTTGAAAGCTTATAATCTGCACTTCCGTAATCTGTAAAAAACTGAAAAATGACCTTGCCCTACTTGCGGACCAAAACACCAGCACCTGTCACATTTTGTTTTCAGGGATCCCTTTGGGACCCTGTTTTTTATGGGGGGAGGTGTGACGACCCCCTACTCTGCTGCCTGTGCTGCTCGTTGTGGTATTGCTCTCTGGTACCTGAAGGGCAGAGCAGAGGGTCATTGGTGCAATTGGGAGCACCTATGTTGAGGGCTCCCAGAGAGATTAAGATGCCTGTCTCCAGTTTGAGGAAGAACTCTCTCCCCACTGTTTGGTTTCTGTTTTGGTGTTGGCTGTGTTACAAGCATACAACATTGCTTCAGCATACATTTCACACATCCACTCGCCTACACTACTGATAATGCTGACTTTCACACCCTATGTTTGTCTTGTTTTGGGTATAATTAGGTTATTTTAAATAAATGTGAATTTTTAAATGCGTCAGTGTTTTTGTTTTTGTCACGGCCGTTGAGCCAGGTTGTGACAAATTTCAAATCCATTTTATTGCTGGAGCACAGAAACAAAACAGAACCCCCACCCCCCCAGGGTTTGGTGGACCACAAGGCTACAGGGCGGGTAACACAAAACCAGCCAAGAAAAGCAAGTGGAAGAAGACAAGACAGCCATTAAGTGTGCTGCAATGTTTATTCACAATGTGCAACCAAATTAGTTGATATTTGAGGTGTCTATTCACAATACTATTTACAACAAAGACACAATGGGTAGCACAACAGGAACAAAGAAGGGTAGGGAGAAAGACTATAGGCATTGCCAAAGGAAAGAACTTGAAACAAAACATAACTAAAACGTTTAATCTTAAGACCACTAAAACAACTCAAGCAAAACTAATTACTACAACTAAACCAAAAATTCAGGGAGTGGGAAAACCTATAAACTAATGTCTGTGACAGAAACCAACCTACATGCACAGTTTATCCAAACTTACCTAGTCGCTCTCCCAGGAGGACCATAAAACCAAAACCATAAGGAACAGAAGTGGAAAAACAAAATACACAAATGAGCACAGCATTTCAAATTTACAAAAGCAAAACAGGCTTCACACAGCAGGATGGCTGAGAGAAGGATCCAGGGTGTTTCAGGTGGCTTTATATTCAGGTGGACACTGGTGATTGGATAAACTGGAAGGGCAGGATGGTCGATGATGAGTGGCAGTTGACTGGACCAATCACAGAAGACCTTGAAGTGACCAGGCAGTAAAAAGGGAAAACAGACTAGAAAAAACCACCACCCGATTGCCACACCCTGAACAGAGTGTTAGTCTCTGGACCAGGAGACAAGGGTTCATGTCCCCTCTGACACAACACAAGGCATGTAACAGCCACTGCCCAAATATGGACTGCACTGTTTTTTTATTTCCTCTTTTTTCAAGTTTTAGTTGAGTGCAACTTTATTTTTCTGAATGATGAGCTAACTGTATAGGCCTGCATTGCTTTGTGATGTTTTTTAACTCAACATCATTGACTCAATCTTTTCCTTTTAATTATATATGCATGCCCAGTTATGTGCATGTGGTCAGGTTAACATCAGACTGTTGCTGCTACTGTTTTTATTTGATTTCTTTTTATTTTTGATTTTTTGATTGCCAGCAGGACTATCTCTGCACTGACCGAAGCTAGACAGGTAGTTTCAACCAGGTTTCAACTACATTACATTACATTACTCTTATCCAGAGCGACTTACACAACTTTTACTTAGCACTTTACATTGTATCCATTTATACAGCTGGATATATACTGAAGCAATGCAGGTTAAGTACCTTGCTCAAGGGTACAACGGCAGTGTCCTTACCCGGGAATCGAACCTGCGACCTTTCGGTTACAAGCGCAGTTCCTTACCCACTGTGCCAGACTCCGTCCCTAGCTAAACCTGGTTGTTTCAAGTAGCTAGTTGTAATCCCACCCTCAAACGTTTCCTTAACTTGGCTCAACCATAGACATGTATATATGTCTATGGGGAGAGGCCAAGATGGCGTAGTAGCCTATAGAACACGACAGAATCCTCTCCTAATTGTCTTTCTACTATAGCAACTTAGACCTGATTAATATCACGTAACTTGTTCAAAACAAGTAAGACATTAGTAAATGATATTGATTTCACTCCATACATCAATCTTGCATCGACATTTCAGGGTTAGTATTAGTACAGAAGCGGACTTTTCCCAACTAGCTAGCTAGCTAACTTTTTGCGATCCGAGTCTCATGCGGTGTAGTTCATGGCTAACAACGGGAACAAACGTAAGTCTCCAAACGCTGGTGCTAGCTCATCACATCCAGACTCTCCATTGAAAACCCCAACTACCAAAAACAGGAAAATATTCTACGATGATATTGCGCAAAGCATCATTACAAAACTAAGTGGCAATAAATGAGAGAGCAGATGGCTTGCAGGCAGGTATTGAATTTGTCTTCGCTGAAGTAAAAGATCTAAAAAGAAAAATGGAGAATACGGTCATAAGAGTTGGTAAAACTGAACGAAAATTGGCTGAGATAGAAAACATTGAATATTGAATATTAAAATAGAATATATATTGGGGAAATATACAAATATGAAAATAATTTTGGGTGGAGACTTTAATTTAACTATAAACGATACCATCGACAGATGGCCTGCAAAATCTAGTGCCAATCTGAATGCCATCTTGACAGACTTCATGTAAAAGCTAAATCTTACAGATATATGTTTAAAGAACCCAAATATGGTCAATTTTACTTGGGGAAACAAAAGTGGCTCTCTTAAGTCCCGAATAGATCTATGGCTAATTTCAGAAACTATGGTGGACTCTACACGTAGAGCTGTAATCTTACCGGCCCCGTTGTCTGATCATAAAGTTATTTTATTGGAAGTAGTTATGTCTGCCTGTCATCAGTCAAGAAAGAACTCTGATTACTGGAATCTTAACAACTCTTTATTAACACACACATCCTTAAAAAAGGATATCTTAGAGAAAATAAATAAGTACTGGCAATTAGGTCTTACTCAAAATGCATTTAGCCTTAATTAGGAACTCCACGAATTTGAACTCCGGAAACTGATGATGGAAACAGGAGCGGAGTTAGTGAAAAACAGAAGAAAAGAAAAAACCCAATTAATTGCAGATATTATAACACTAAATAATTTGGCACCTGATAACATGTCTGAGGAAAATAAAGAAAATTAGCAGAATTACAACTTAAATTAGACAACATTTACATTTGTAAAGATAAAGGAGCTTTTATACATTCTAGGAAAAAATGGCTCGAAGAAGGGGAAGAAAATTCAACATATTTTTTTAAACTAGAAAAACACCATCACAAGAATAATTGTCTAATAAAATTGAAAATTTATGATTCGATTATAGAAGACCCCCTAGAAATCTCTAAATACTGAAAATTTCTATAAAAAACTATAAGTCAAGTTCCTCAATTTCTGACATACAAAATTATCTCCAAAAATTAAAAGATGTAAAAACATTAAGAAAATACAAGCATATGTGACTTGCCTATTACTGTAAATGATATTAAAGATATTAAACTCATAAGTCTCCAGGTACTGATGATCTAACGGCCGAATTCTATAAAAAGATTCTCCATTGAATTATCACTCTTCCTGCATAGGGCATTCATGGAAAGTTTTGATAATGGACACCTTCCCCCTATCATGACTCAAGGTCTAATTAATCTTCCAAATTCCAAAACCACAAAAAGATAAATTGCTTATTGATAACTGGCGTCCAATTTGCCTCCTCCAAAACGATTACAAAATAATAGCCACATGTTTAGCTAAAAGGATTAAAGATGCTCTTATCGATATAATAGATGAAACCCAGTCAGGTTTTATGGCAGGCAGACACATAACCAATAATATAAGACTTGTATAAGCCATCTTAGATTATTCAGACCTAGTGACTTATGAGGGATTTATTCTTTTCTTGGACTTTTATAAGGCTTTCGACACCATAGAACATGAATTCATTTTTAAAGCACTAGATCTTTTTGGTTTTGGTAGTGCATTCTCAAAAATAGTAATTGCTCCATCAAATTATCACATGGCACATCTAAAAGATTTAGCATTAATAGAGGTATTCGACAGGGGTGCCCAATCTCACCTTATCTATTTTTACTTGCCATGCAAATTCTTTCAATTCACATTAAAAACAGTGGTATTTTGGGTATATCGATTGCTGATAAAATTATCTCCATCAGCCAACTAGCTGACGACACAACATTATTTTTAAAGAACAAAGACCAGATTAGAAAGTCTATTGAAGTAATCAATACCTTCTCCATAGCTTCTGGTCTCTTTTTAAACATAGCAAAGTGTGAACTACTTCCTATTAAAACGTGATGATGAAAGGTTGCATGACATACTGGTAAAAAACACAGTTAAATATCTTGGAATAATTATAAAGAAAGACCAGAACTCTAGAGCACTAGAAAATTTTAGCCCTTTGATCAAAACAATTGAACAGAAATTCAATGTCTGGCTTCAAAGGGACTTTCAATTTCTGGAAGATCTTTGATAACAAAGGTAGAGGGCTTATCTAGAGTAATTTATAATGCCCAAGCAAGGGATGTACACAAAGATTGCTGTACTAAAATAGACAAACTTCAATTAAACTTTAACTTTATTTAATTTTATTTGGAAAAAGAAACCACACCTAATTAAAAAGAATGTGTTAATGAATAAGCCATGATCTGGTGGTATTAGTGCTCTAGATTTTTCCATTTTAAACATAACCTTTAAGATAAACTGGATCAAAGCTTTTCTCAAGAATCCATCCTCAATTTGGAATGTTATGCCCTCTTTTATTTTTAATTTAATTTAATTATGTTGGTGGCTTACCTTTTTTGTTAAAGTGCAACTTCAATATTTCCAAGATTCCACTAAAACTTTCAGCTTTTCATAAACAAATTCTCTTAAGCTGGTCACTAATGTATAAGCATAACTTTTCTCCACATAAATATTTTATATAGAACAATGATGACATACGATTTAAGAATAAGACTCTATTTAATAGGAGGTGGTTTGACATATTATTAGTTAGTCCGCTGTTCAACTCTGCAGGCCATCCACTTACGTATGAATAATTCCTTAATTTATATAATTTTCCAGTCAGTCCAAAGGATTATGCTATTGTGTTCGATGCAATTCCCACTGGTGCCAAAATACTACTGGCATCTGCGCCCAAATGAAAAGACTGTGTGATTCCTTCCTTTGGCCCTGGTAACATTTATATTGATGCTGAATGTCCTTTAATAAGTGTCAAAGCTACTAACCAATGCATAAGGAATATAATCCTCAGGGATAGTGTTACTACTTCCCCTGCAGTATTTTTTTGGAACAACATATTTAACAACATCCAGTGGAAATGGTCATGGTTACTGTCAAGAAAATACTTAACTAACAAGGTTAAGGAAGTGTCATTCAAAATAATGCACCGATGCTACCCTGTTAAGACCTACCTCTCTAAATATAAGATCGATATTGCAGCTAGCTGTAGTTTTTGTAGAAACAAGGATGAAACTTTAATTCATCTTTTTTGGGAATGTGCATATAGCAGTATCTTCTAGACTGATATAAATACACAGGAAAATCACCAATTTCAATGTGAAAAAAGAGCATGTCTTATTTGGAGTAACTAAAAATGAACTTAATGATGTCAATTCTTTGTACATTATCAATCTAATGTTATCTGTTGGTAAATATCATATACACACCCAACTTCTTTGTATTCAAAGCCACTTTTAACCAATATATAGAAACTCTTAAATTTAATAAACATTGTAAAGCCATTAAAACTCTAAAGATTCATAAACATTTATTTTTGTCTTCCTGACCATGCTATGCTAAGCCCCTGAGTTAGTGTATTTTTTTTTTTTTTTTTTTTACATTTTTTTTTACTGTCATTATTTATTTTCTTTCTGTGTGTACTTTGTTTCACTTGTATTCTGTTGTCTGTATAATTGTATTATACTATATAACTGTAGTTGCAATTGCAATGTTCTGATTTTTGATCAAAAGAAAAAAGAATGTCTAAAAATATGTCTATGCGCTCAACAGTGAGGTTCTGGAAGTGAAAATCCCATTCATATTCTGAATTGGGGATTTTGATTATTATCCATAATGTCATAACCATCCAAGGTAGACTTACCACGAGCTATCAGATTGTGAAACGATGGATATATGCTCCTGTAGAAACCACAAGTCTGTATGTTGTCAACCTTGTTTTAAAGGAGTACCATGGTGATTTTCACACTTTCTCAGTTTTATGTGCTATTTGCACAAGAGGCATTGAAGAAACACAATGAGTAAAGTATTAAATATGTCCGTTCTGTATTTTTGGAGAAATATGCGTTTTAAATTTATCGTCTTATTTTCAACCGGTTGAGAAAGTTGTCAACTTGGTGCGTCACGAACACAGTAACCACTCCCCTTTCCACGCCCCGTAAACCCATGGATAACTCGAGACCAAGCGGCCAAAACCAGACATCGTTTTTGAAGCTCATTTCCTGGTCTTGTTGTTCCTGGTTGCTCACTAGCGCCACTACGGTTGGCTCCAGTATAGGTGTTCTCATATCCGGTTTCCATGTAAGTCTACGGTACAAATGCGGTCAAAATACAAAGTCAATAAATTTTTCTCATGAGAACAAATAGT
Organism: Anguilla rostrata; assembly: GCF_018555375.3. Taxonomy (NCBI): domain Eukaryota; kingdom Metazoa; phylum Chordata; class Actinopteri; order Anguilliformes; family Anguillidae; genus Anguilla; species Anguilla rostrata. The sequence continues at coordinate 22,923,812 of NC_057942.1, read as the reverse complement.
CACAAAATATGTGTGTTTTATTCGTCTTATGACTGTCCATGGGTCGATTTCATGATTTGTTGTGTCATTTGGGCACTGTTATAATATTTGTTGTGGACCAATGAGGTACAGTTTACGTCACTTCCTGATTACTGTAGAGGACTAAACTACAGTAGGGGCTACAGTCTATGGTCACTGGGGTGGGCGGTGGCGCCTCTCGGCCTTGACATTGCGGCTCCGGCCACGGTCCACCTGTGTGAAGTCAGAAAATGCAGGCATCCCATTTCGTAGTGATTTCATTATGGCGTGTGCTATTTACAGCTGCACTAGACGACCATAAAATAATCCTCCTCTTAAGTTTTTCGGTAGCCGAGTCACTTTTACTATTTCCTTTAGCCTACTTAACCAAATAATTAGTTGGCAGAAAGCGTAATCAGCTTGCTATATTTGGTAGTCCAGTAGCCTATGCTAAAACAGTTCGCAACTTCGGCTACCAAGCCATTTGACTAGCTAGCTAACCCTAACCGGCAAGCATTCAATCTGTCAGACGTGTTTGACGGCTTGTCAGTCGTGTACATTCCGTAAATGTCTATCTGGGCCATGCTTCACGCATGTGACAAAGCTACTATAATCCCGATTTTGGGATAAACACTTTTTCAGGTTCACAAAGCGAATTAAGAGTCTCAAGGTTCATTTGCTGAATAACATACAACACACGATGAAATCACACACACAGAATTTAACTAAATTAACCATCTTGGCATTTAGAAAGGAACATGTTTTTAGCATTTAAGAGACCGACAAGTTAGGCATTTAAGACAGTGGTTCTCAGAATCGGTCTTGGGGGCTCCTTGCGTATATTGGCTTTTCTCCATTGGTTTTGATGATTTACAAGAAAAAAAAAATAATAGCCTAATAATAATTAGAAATTCAATGTACATTATTTTTGTCTTCATGCACCAGGTGGAAAACTTGCTGTACAAAGTGCGTTGTCATATTTACACGCCTGCAGATCAGTTATTAAAATACTTGGTAGATTTGTTAATCACCGCTGACAGTGTTAATTTTTATTTGGCAGAAAGTGACTTGCGAACGATCGGTCAGCTAGGGTCACCCAGCAAGTGAACACCACAAACGGCGATGGAGTAGCTAGTAGCAGTTACTGGCTCATTAACTGACTGTGGCGAAAACCTACGACGATAACTTGCTCGGTTAACAGCAGGTGTACCAGACAGTTATACGAAAATTAGCCTAGTCAAATTGCCAGTAGCCTACACATCTCTGATTGACTGACCATCAGTGTAGTCGATATTCTTCCCCTGTGGTTCATATTGCTAATGCGTGAGCTAACCACGGATAGCCTACCCAGCTCACTGGCAAGCTGATATGCTAGCTAAGCATATTCGTTTTGCTGAGAAACATAAATTGAAGATAACTGAACATAATTGTATTATTAATGTCATACATGGGTGGTTCTTAGACTACAAGCACTTTCATGTCCTTTGGTCATGTTTTGTACAGTTCCCTCTCTCTTTGTTAAATTAACAATAAAACCATCTTAGAAACTTTTTACCATGTGTCCATTATGATTCCTTACTTTTCAACAGCCTTATAGGCTTCAATATCACTGTTTTGCCCTTGTCCCACACCCAGACTTTTAAAATTCAACAATGAAAATAAAGTGTAAAAATATAATTTATATGAAAACATTTAATGTTCCTGAACAAAGTAATACTCAAATAATAAAAAACATTTTAGTACTTAATGTGAGACAGTTGTCAATATTTTTTACACAAAATATAGTTGTCTCACAGTATCACCGTCATTTCCACCACAGCAATGTAATTTCTGTGTTAACACTGTGTAACTGGTAGCCTATATTCCTTTTTTATTTCAATTCCACCCTTGTAATGAAGTAATATTTTTCACCGGGTTGTCCTCGTTTATATAGCCTGCATGAAACAACACGGTAAGAACACTCATCGCGAAGTATCTAAGATGCGCTTTTAGTAGTCCATCTTCGGAACATTGTAGTTTTACCATGACAGACCCACGTCAATAACATCCGCCGTCGTATAATTACGTAGCCTAGTGTATGTGCAGTCGGATTCTCTTAGCACCCCGGTTGTCTTTTCCTAAGTCCTTTTGAATTCTCCTTCACATCTTTCCTTAACCTCATGACGTTTTCCATCGAGGTCAAAGAAAAGTGGTTAGGAAAAGACATAGGACATCATTTTTTGACTATTCGGACGCAGCCTGTCTAAATTACTGTCTAAAACTGGACTCCGGATATCCGGGTTAGTTGAGCCTCTCGCTTTGAATCTCTCTGGCTCAACTTTATGCACAGGAATCTGTCGAGCGCGTTCCATTGACCCAATCAGGTGAAGGCTGCGCTGCTGTTTCTTCAGCCGGCTAGCCAAAATCTTGTTAGGTAAAAAAAAGTTCTGCGCATTTTGAGGATGGAGGAAAATCTGATAATTTCTGTTGCTGCATTCCCAGTGTTATACGAGACAAAGAGCAGCTATTACTAGCTTCTTGTTGTGGTCCATGGCGGGTTTGAGATATATTGTGTTATCTGGATTTTAAATCGGCAGCGAATAATACGGTTTGATATCTGATAGATAGCTAGCTTGTTAACTTGGCACTAACTCCACTAGCCCTAACCCAAAAACTTAATTTAAACAAATTAAGTCAGTTATACTTAAAGAGTAATGTTAATTTTATTCTGTTATTCCACTCCCTTGCAAGATTCTTAGACAAAGTATATTGTGATGCTCCTATATTTATACACGTTGCATGAGTGGGAACATATTTTCAGCAGGACTTCGTAGCGCCCACCACATATTTTTTTTGACACGCCCCCAAGCAGCCAGGCGACGTGAAGCGACGCGTCGACACGCGATGTTTGACGCTGCAGTTGACATTCACTGTTACTGCTGGTTTTTGTAGCGCATTGATTTTAGAAAAGGCAGAGGTGTCCCTTTACTGGGAATTAATCCACACCCTTGAACCAATGAGAATCAAGTATTCAGGCAAGCCATTGTATAAAGTAAAAGTATTTCTCTATAAAGCCATGCTCTACTCTCAAAAGATAGCAAGAACCATCATATTTCAGTTAAATAATAACTAAATGTAATATTTCCTGGTATTCATCCATTTGTTCAAAGAATCTAAAGCATGGCTGAGTGTATGCAAGATAGCGGCACAGTGGAATTGGATATAGATCACAGACAATTATTGAAAGCTATACTGAACCTCGGGAGAGTTTTCAGCAAGAAACTGAGCAGCCAGTAATTTACAAACCATGGTAATGTCTAAAAAGTTTTTTGTATGTTTTTTCTTGTATGTTTTTGTATCTTATTAAATTAATCACCTGCCACCGCAGAGAACCGGGTTCAATCCCCAGCAGCGGTACTTCCGGCTTGGTCAGACGTTCCTACGAACACAATTGTCAGTGTTCGCGGGTGGGAAAGCCGGTGAGGGTATGAGTCCTGATCGTTGCATTAGCAACTCCTACTGGTTGGTCGGGGTGCCTGTTCAGCAGGGAGGGGATCTGGAGGAGATAGCGTGAACCTCCACACGCGTTACCCTCTCCCAGTGAAACTCGCTTTCAGGTGAAAAGAAGCGCCTGGCGACTCCACATGTATCGGAGGAGACGTGGTAGTTTACACCCTCCCCAGACCGACAGAGGATAGCGCACCGACCAGGACTGTGATACACACGGGGAATTGGTATAAATTGGGGAGAAAATGGCAAAAATATATATATATATATTATTTTATTTGCTATTTTGTTGAGAAGAGGTAGAGAAGGAAATATCTTCTGGATGCTATACAGTTGAGGCCAAAAGTTTACATGCACCCAGGCTAAAGACATTCAAACTCAATGTTTCACAACTCCACACATTTCATGTTACCATACATTTCCTGTGTTAAGTCAATTAGGGTATCTCCTTTATTTCCCTAAGAGGTCATTTCAAAATAGCCAAGGGACAGATTTATTTCAGCTTTTATGTACTGTACCAGATTTTCAGTAGGTCAAAAGTTTACATACACTTTGTTAGTATTTGGTGGCATTACCTTTGAATTGCTTAACTTGAATCAATAACTTGGGGCAGCCTTCCACAAGCTTCTCACAATACTTTACCAGAATTTTTGCCCATTCTTTCTGACAGAACTGGTGTAACTCAGTCAGGTTTGTGGGTCTCCTTGCTCGGACATGCTTTTTCAGTTCAGTCCACAGATTTTCTATGGGATTCAGGTCAGGGCTTTGTGATGGCCACTCCAATACTTTCACTTTGTTGTCTTTAAGCCATTTTGTTTTAACTTTGGAGGTATGCTTAGGATCATTGTCCTGCTGGAAGACCCAGTTGCGACCAAGTTTTAACTTTCTAGCTGATGTCTTGAGGTGTTTGTAGTGGCGTTTTAAAAACAGATTTCAACTTCATGAAAAGCCACTGATGCAGCATCAAAGACATTTTGTATGCAGGCAAAAGAAAGATCAAATGAATTCAGCTTTTGGTAGGTTTAATCAAACAAACAAATAAACAAACAAACAGAGTTCCAACCATGCCTCTCTCTTGTTCTGGTAAAAAACCATGTGTCCTCCCAGCCAGGTGCATTCCCTTACCCCAGTTACCGGCCTCTCATATGCTGCCTGAGTGAGTTATGCCCCCTAGTGCCCAAAAACAATAAAACAAAACAATAATGATAATCAAATAGTGAAATAGCTTCTACAATGTTGCTTCAGTATTTCTAGATAATCCTCCTTCCTCATGATGCCATCTGTTTTCTGAAGTGCACCAGTCCCTTTTCTAGCAGAACACCCCCACAACACGATGCTGCCACCCCCATGCTTCACAGTTGGGATGGTGTTCTTTGGATTAAATGCCTTACCCTTTTCCCTCCATACACAGCACTGATCATTATGTCCAAACAGTTCAATTTTTGTTTCATCTGACCAGAGAACTCTCCTCTAAAACGCTAGGTTTTCGTACTGGTAAACACCTGAAAACTTAATTCTGGCTGTTTTATGTCAGTCTTCCTCCTTCCTTGTGCGACAGCATTTCAGGCCATAGTGATGTAGGATTCACTTAATAGTGGATTTAGATACTTTGGAACCTGATGCCTCCGACTCCTTCACCAGTTCCTTTATTGTTGTCTTGGGGTTCAGTTGAAGCTTTCGAACCAAAGTTCGTTCAGCCCTGGGAGTTAATTTGTGCCTTAATTTTCTTGCATCCAATTATTTGTACAGATGTTCATGGTACCTTCAGTTGTTTGAAAATTGCTCTTAAGGAGGAACCGGACTTGTGGAGGTCTACAATTTTTTTTTTTTGAGGTCTTGGCTGAGTTGCTTGGATTTTCCCATGGTATCAAGGGCAAAAAGGCAGTGGCTCTAAACATAGGCCCTTAAATACAGCCACAGGTGCCAGTTAACTCCTAATTATGATAATTGGCCAATGAGAAACTTCTAAAAAACATCTTCCAGACTGTTTAAAGAGTCAGTCAACTTAGTGTACATAAACTTTTGACCCACTGGAATTCTGATATAGTGAATTAAGGCTGCATTAAATCTGTCTCTAATCGATTGTTTTAAAATTACCTCAGATGTGAAAGTAGATGCCCTAACTGACTTGCCAAAAAAAATGTATGGTAGCATAAAATGTGCGGAGTTGTGAAAAGTGGAGTTTGAATATCTTTAGCCTAGGTATATGTAAACTTTTGGCCTCAACTGTAAGTGATTAATGGAAAACAAACAGCCACCTGCTCACAGGCATTTATAATAAGAACACATCAGCTTGTTTTGTATAGTAGGCTATTTGCTTTTTACCTGGGTGTTAAGAAACAAAAAAAAGCAGCTTTCCTCCTCAATTTGGACATTGCCACATCTCACTTCACAGTAACTTACGAAGTTGCTTGTGCATGAGTTTTGACGTTCAAATAAAGCCCCATGCTTCATAATCTGAGGATGTAGCTGATCACCGTAAAAATAAATCCCACTGGTTTTTGCTCGAGATTGCTGTTCCCCTGCTCGAGTGCTTGTGTCTGACACACACTTCCTGTTTGTGGTGGAAAGAGTGAGAAATGTTTGGAAAAGTTTGTTACAGGATTGTATTGTGCTTTCAATGTGTATTTGATATTAGTTTGGGCTTTTTGTTTAAACAAAACCCCAATATTACAGGTAAGGTAAGACTGTTTTGCTTCTATGGTGAAAATCTTTGTTGCTGTTAGGGGACGGGGGGGCTTTTCCACTTTTTTCCTCCTTTAAGCACTTGGCTTGCAAACTAGCCGGTTAGATAATTCGGCCTCCTCCTTGCTGAACGCAGGTTTTTTTGTGTGGTTTTTGAATCTCCCAGGAGCATTCAGTTTATTATAATATTATAATCTGATTCCGGGTAAATTTTGGTTGTAGGCTGTTCTGAGATAAACAAAATATTTCGTAGTACAGGGGTTCCTCCTGTCATTGCTATTTTGTAAAAAGCTAGCCAAGTTAGTTGATTATAAGCAGAGGGATTTCACTGTTATTTATTCAATGCTTAACATTAGATAGTTAAAAGTGCCAGTCGTCCGGAGCCACCTGCACACTTTTAAGTTGAGGGCTTGGTAACTCTGTCTCGGCATTTTTACATACTAACATTAGCTGTAGTTTATTATGAATTTATTCCAGATAAATTTTTGGCTGTATTTTGTTCTGGAATATAATTAAAATATTGCCTAATACAAGTGTTTCTTCAATCATTGCTACTTAGTATAAAGCTAGCTAAGTTAGTTTATTATAACTGGAGTGATTCCACTCCGGGTAGTTCATTTTCTTGTTACTTATTCAGCACTTAACATTAGATAAAAGTGCCTTATTTATTTATTTATTTTCCCTCTCCGGTTTCTGCTGCTAGTTGTCCAGACCCACCTGCATGTTATTTAAAGTGTGGTCTTGGTGCTTCCATTTCGGCAGTAACTTACTCTAGACATAGCGAGAGATAGGGTGATAGTTAAGGGCTAAAAATGTGGCCAAAGCTGTGTGAGGGTTGCAGGATGATTGCACTTCTGGAAAGCGATTTCCAGGGCGAGTTTGTCTGCCACCATTGCCAACAGGTTGAGCACCTTGAGAGCAAGATTCTTGATCTTGAGGGCCAGCTTGCTGGACTCCACAGTTCACAATTATCAGAGTTCCGGGAACTGAGTAGTGTGTCCTATAAGGATTTGGTGTGCACGCCACAGCTGGGAAGGGGGGAGAAGCCAGAGCAGGCAGGGAAAGATAGATGGGTGACAGTGGGGCACAGCCGCAGAAAAGGGCATGCACACTACACAGTGGTGAATCTCCAGAGGTTGTGGTGTCCAACCAATTCCAGCACTTGCAGGAATTGGATCTGGCTCTTGACTCTGAGAGTGGGAGGACTGAGGAGGCACTGGGCACCCACGTGACCACATCCTCTCAGAAAAGGGAGTTAGTGATAGTGGGGTATTTAATTATTGGGGGGGTAAACAGCATAGTCTGTTTGCATCGAAAAGAGTCACGTACGGTTTGTTGCCTCCCTGGTGTCCAAGTAGATCTCCTGGAGTATGCAGACAAGCTCCTGGGCAGAGCGGGGAGGGATCTAGTGGTCATGGTTCAGGTAGGTAAAGGTAGGTTTGAGGTTCTGCAGGACAACTTTGTTGAGTTAGCAGAAAAGATTTGGAGCAGAACCTCCACGTTAGTTTTTTCTGGAATACTATCGGTACTACGTGCAAGAGGAGTGCAGAATTTTATTTGGAGGTTTAACATGTGGCTACAAACCTGGTGTAGGAAAGAGGGGTACAGGTTTATGGGGCACTGGGACTTCCTCTGGGACAGGGGTGACCTGTACAAGCGTGATGGGCTGCACCTGAACCGGAGGGGTACTGCTGCACTGGGCAAGCGTATCCTGTAGGACAGGATTATTTAAACTAGGGACTTGGGGGGCAGGCAGTTCAGAAAGTGAAAAGGGGGGGGGGTAAGTGCAGACTGCCAGGATGGAAGCTGTCAGGGCTTCCTATAATAGTGTGAACACTAATGAAGTCTTGTTAAAGCAAAGTTGTAGTAAGGGTGGCTTAGGATGGCGCGGGGTGAGGGGACGGGAGAGGATGTGTAGAAGCAATAATCTGAAATGTCTTTGCTTAAAATGCTACAAGTATAAAAGTAATTTTTGGAACTTGAGGCTGCTATAAATAGGGGGGGTTATGACATAGTTGGGATTACAGAGACCTGGCTTGGGGATGAGGATGGGGATGAATATAATATAGAAGGGTACAAACTCATTAGGAAGGATAGATCCAGTAAGAGAGGTGGGGGTGTAGACTTATGTAAAAGAAAATTTTAATGTGCAGAAAATTCCAGAAATTAACCAGCTTGTGCCTAGTGAGGATATTTGGATAAAGCTCATAGGCGAACATTAAAAGGGCCTTATGGTAGGAATGTGTTACAGGCCTCCAGCTTCTCAATGCTTTTTGGAAAAATAAAACAAGCTTGTCAGGATTGTGAGACTATTATTATGGGTGACTTCAATTACCCTGCTATTAATTGGGAAATGATGACAGGACAAGGAAAAAGTGAGGAAGAATTTTTAGATTTTTAGCCTTCTTTTGGCACAGTATGTCAATCAGCCCACAAGAGGGAAATCAATTCTGGGTCTGGTGCTATGTCATGATCTGGACAGAATTTGTAGCATAGAGGTAACTGAGCCACTTGGGCCTAGCGATCATTCTGCAGTTAGATTTGATGTATTATGGCAAATTAACAAGGCCTCCTCTATGGCCAGAAATTTTATTTTTAGACAAGCCAATTTCAACAAGATGCAAGAAAATTTAATATTGACTGGGTGAAACTTCTTAACTTCTTAACAAGACTGTGAATGAAAAGTGGGTTAGGTTCAAAAGGGTTATTCTTGATGCGCAAAGTAAATTTATTCCAAAGATAAGGAAAAGTACTTGCCCCAGTGGATGAACAAAGCCATACAGGATAGTTTTGAGAGAAAAATTAATAATATAAGATATATAAAAATGACAGCACTTAGAGTAATAGGGCTGAATATTGTAATATGCATGTTAGGGTTAAAAAAAACCTATGGGAAGCCAAAAGGCTCTTTGAAAGGCGAATTGCCATAGATGCAAAAAGTAATCCTAAAGGTTTCTTTCAATACTGCAGTAGGAAAGGGAAAGTCAAAGAGGATATCAGGTGCATTAGAAATGAAGAAGGATCATTGCTTTCTAAGAATAAAGATATTGCTGATGCTTTAAATAGATATTTTGTTGATAGTTTTACAAGAGAAGAGGTTACTAGACTCTTTGAGTACTCTTGGGTACATGCCAATAGAGTACATAAAGAGTTAGCTGAGATCATTTTTAAACCACTGGCAGGTATTATAGTCCTTAAAAACTGTAGAAATACCTAAGGACTGGAAGCGAGGTAATATAATACCTGTCATGGTTCTGTGGTTTGTCTGTGTTTCCCTTTTTGGGCCGCCAGATGGCGGCACTTCAGTTTTTAGTTCTGTTAATTCACCCTGTTTAATTGTATTATTGTTTTCAATTAGTCAATTATTGTTTTTTGGTTGTCTTGTTTTCCCTTCCCTCTCTGTGGCCTGATTGTGCATTGTGCCCTGCTGCACTCCACAGTCCCGCCGGAGTAAGCCGGAGGTGGCTGGGGGGACCTCCGGGCCAAGTCCTGCCGTTGGACAGGCCCGCCTGTCCAGTAGACAGATGGCAGACAGACTCTTTGATACATGCCAGGGGTCGCGCCCATTATTGGACTACGCGAAAGAGTTCAGCGCTGTGGCTGCACAGACGGACCGGCCCCAGCCCATAGTTTGCCAACTGTTTAGGGACAACATGAAGCTAATTTACTCTGACCTGGAGGGGTGCTGTGACTTTAAAGCCCTATTAGCAACGGCATTCCACTGGGAGTTTCTACGGGGGGCCGCGGATATGCCCCCTCTGACCGAGAAGTACTCCCAGCCCAGTGCGCCGAAGCCCGCCGTTCCACAGGGGCCACCTGCTCTGCCCGTTGTCCCGCAGGGGCCGCCTGCTCTGCCCGTTGTCCCGCAGGGGCCACCGCCGCCTGCTCTGCCCGTTGTCCCGCAGGGGCCACCGCCGCCTGCTCTGCCCGTTGTCCCGCAGGGGCCACCGCCGCCTGCTCTGCCCGTTGTCCCGCAGGGGCCACCGCCGCCTGCTTTGCCCGTTGTCCCGCAGGGGCCACCGCCGCCTGCTCTGCCCGTTCTCCCGCAGGGGCCTCCGCCGCCTGCTCTGCCCATTGTCCCGCAGGGTCATCGCCGCATGCTCTGCCCGTTGTCCCGCAGGGGCCACCGCCGCATGCTCTGCCCGTTGTCCCGCAGGGGCCACCACCGCCTGCTATGCCCGTTGTCCCGCAGGGCCCACCGCCTGCTCTGCCCCGAGCCCCGGAGAGGCCTCCACAGCCGTCCAGAGCCCCGGAGAGGCCTCCAGAGCCATCCAGAGCCCAGGAGAGGCTTCCTGAGCCGTCCAGAGCCCCGGAGAGGCCGCCTGGTCCGTCTGTTGTCCCGCCGCGACCTGCCCTGGCTGCTGTCCAGCAGGCGAATGCCTTGCCCAGTGTCCATGCCATGCCCAATGTCTGTGCCTTGCCCAGTGTTCATGCCTTACCCAATGTCTATGCCTTGCCCAATGTTTGTGCTTCGCCAAATGTTCACGTCTGGCCTAGTGTTCTCGCTCCCCCTAGTGTTCTCGTTCCCCTCAGTGTCTGTGCTCCCCCTAGTGTCCGTGCTCCCCCTAATGTTCTCGCTCCCCCTAGTGTCCGTTCTTCGCCTATTGTTCTCGCTCCCCCTAGTGTTCCTGCCTCGCCCAGTGTTCCCGCACCCTCTAGTGTCCGTGCTCCGCCTAGTGTTCTCGCGCCCCCTAGTGTTTCCAAGCCGTTGCTGCCCCCACCCAGTGCCCAGAGACTTCGCCCTATCCACTTTCCCAATCGTGTGTCTGTCTGTACTCCTGCCCCCTTGTCAGTTGTCCTACCTGCTTGCTTGTCTGCCTGTTTGCCCGCGTGTCTGTCAGCCAGTTTGTTAGCCTGTTTATCTGCCCCCCAGGCCGTCGGCCCGTCGGCCAATCTGTTCTCCCGTCTGTCTGCCTGTCTGTCGGTGTGTCAGTCTGCTTGTTTTTTGTCCTGTCTGCCCGTTTGTCTGTGTGTCAGTCTTTGAGTTCACCCCTTTCCTTCCCTGTCTGTCTGTCCCTTAGTGTGTCTGTCAGTCTTGCTGTGTGCCTCCCCACCTGCGTGTCTCTTTGTCTGTCCTTGTAGGTCTCCCAGTGTTGTCCCTGTCTCTGTGTCAGTCCGTTCCAGTCTGTGTTAGTCCGTTTCTGTCAGTCTCCGTCCACCCCAGTGTCGTCGGAGTCCAGTTCCATGTAGTGTCCTTAGTCCGCTCCGTGTCTGTCTTTTGTCCAGTCTTGTGTCGTGTTGTGTTTGTATCTGTTTCGTGTTGTGTCTTGGTGTTGTTCCGTATGTGTCAGTTTGGCCCAGTCCGTTCCTGTCGAGTTCAGTCCCTTCCAGTCTAGCCCAGTCCGGTGTTGTCTCGTCTCGTTCCAGTCCAGTGTTCTGTCTTGTCTCGTTCCAGTCCAGTGTTCTGTCTTGTCTCGTTCCAGTCCAGTGTTCTGTCTCATCTCGTTCCAGTCCGGTGTTCTGTCTCGTCTCGTTCCAGTCTGGTTTATTAACAAAAAGTAGATTCCATACCAACATTAGGAAGAATTGTTTCACACACAGAGTATGTGTGGAATAGCCTGCCAGGTCACGTAGTAGAGGCAGAAACTCTTGGGATTTTTAAGACTAGGCTTGATACAGTATTAGATGCTGTCTAGTCTGTAGGCAATCAGAGCACTAATGGGGGCGACATAGCTCAGGAGGTAGTCTGGCAGTTGGAGAGTTGCCGGTTCGAGCCCTGGGCATGTCGAAGTGTCCCTGGGCAAGACACCTAAGCCCTAATTGCTCCCAACGAGCTGATTGGTACCTTCCATGGCAGCCTTTCACCGTTGGTGTGTGTGGGTGTGAATGGGTGAATGAGAGGCGTCAATTGTAAAGCGCTTTGGATAAAAAGCGCTATATAAATGCAGTCCATTTTACCATTTTTTAATTTAGTCAGGAAAATGGCGAGCATTGTTGGCCTGTTCTCATTATGTTATGTTACTTGATTACTTGAAATGTGCTTGCTTGATTAACATTAGTATGTGCAGAAACCCCTCTATATGTGCATTATAGGGCATTTTTATTCACTGTTACAATTATTTTGTCCCTTTTACAATTATACTGACTAGGTCGTGTGAATGTAATATTGGACTGCCTGTACTTTGGTTTCAATTGAGTCCTACTCGATTAAGTTGAATGAATGCAATTGAAATGTGTAATCACTACTGACATGTTAAAGCTGTTTGAAGTTCAATTTCATACTGCTAGACTAAATGTTTTCGGAGTAAATGAGCAAAATCCAAAATCTGTTACCTTTATACAGACTCCCCTATGCCTACCTTTCACGAAGATAGTTGCAGCTGCAGAAAACATGATGCGTTATGATGCGTTACTTTTATACCTCTCTTTTATATATATATATATATATATATATATATATATATATATATATATATAACTCTTCCCCACTTTTCAAATGCAAGCCTGTTTTTAATGTTGGTTGATCTGACATGTGTGATCACTGGAGTTGCAAGTCTCCCCTGTGTAACAAACAAAGAAAAGCAATGTGTGTTCAGAAATAAGTGAGTTATTTGACAGTTAAAGATTAAAGGGAGTGCAGAACTTTGACATAAATTGTGATGGGAGGGGGGGGGGGCAGAGCAGAAATTTAGAGCTGGCCCTGTTTTCAAATAGTTTTATAAAGAGTAATTAATTGTTCTTGAAGTAAAAAATGCCTACCCTCCCAGGATCACATTACCGAAGACTACTTGCTATGACCATGTACCCACTTGTGAACTCCAAACAACATATGTAGCTTCCAATACAAGCTCTATTATTTGAAATAATAATGGACAAATAAGTATTTGCACATTCAGATTTATTAAGATTGAACTTTATTAAGTTAACATTACAATATTATGCATTAGCCACTGAAGAAACAAAAATGAATACATTTAAAATTTTGTAGTTTGTGAGTTCCAGTAACCAGAATGGTATATTCTAAATTTTGCATATGCATTACTTAAATTACTTTTACTTGCTTCATGAGTATCTACTTTGATTGAATTGTTCCTTAGATATTCCACCACACTGAAATCTTACATTGTGGAACTTATACATGGTGGAGAAAAGAATTCAAAACATGTTATCTTTTCCAGCTGACAAATTAACTTTATTGAGCTGCCTTTTTAGTGCCTTTTCGTTGAGTGTGTCACTTGGAGTACTGTCCTGGAAACTAATGGGTATGGCTCGGTTTCCTGTGCTTATTCAGATGTGTCTGTTTCCATCGATCACGAGTCCAACGGCCCTGGTTTTGGACCACCTCATGCAACAGATCAATGAAGGCATACTCATTACCCTGTAGGAGGTTCTCATCCTGTGGGTCCTGTGGAGAGCTCCTAGAATGTGAAGCTAGAGAAACCCCACTGCTACAGAGACACCCCACTTCCCGTGCCATTCCATGAGTGGCTTGTGTCTCTCTTTCCATTTCCCATTCACAGCCAAGCTTCAGTGATGGGCCATAAGCTTTATCATGTTCATCATGTGGTTCAAGTTGGTTCCATTTCTGACCTGGAAAATTAGACTTCCTAGTGCTGATCTGGTATGAGCAAGCATGACTTTGTGTAACTGGCTCTTCATTCAAACAAAGTAGCACTGTGTCACCTTCCAAGGTGGCAGTTTTGATTGCAGAGCAGTCATCTTCCTCAGCAGCAAACCCTCTGTCTGCCCTTGGAAATACTCCATTAACACTATCTCTTGGGGGGCTTTCCAAGAAAAAATCTTCCCGTTCAAAACCATCCATACATTCTAAGTCACAAATAATTTTGTTTCTGTCTGTAGTATTAGGGAAGAGCCTGAAGATTTTGTCTTCAATCGTATGTTTCTCTCTCCACTGATCAAATGTGATTGGCCATGTTGATATCCTCCTGATTTCTTTCCTAAGGCCTCGACCCATGTTATCACCATGATGATCCTCTGGGCACCCAGGACTACAGTTGACTGGGTTGGTGCCAATGCTGAGATAAGGTAGATTTTCTGTCACTTGTGGAGACATGCTTGCCAAAATTTGTCCTCCTGTGTCCTGTTCAGTGTTGTCCATTTCAGACATGTTAACATAGTGTCCTTTCTTCTCGTGTAATTCTAACTGGCCTGGACACCCATCATTCTCTGTTTTAAAGCTCTGGTAAGAGAACTTGCACGTGGAAAGCTCAGCACCAACAGACTGTGCTCTGCCCCTTATCCTGCTATCCCTCAGTGGCCATGCACCCTGTTTACAGTCCCAACTTTTAGATTGTTTTTGTGTTCCTTTTTCTTCGAGGATACTGTTGTTACCAGGACTTTCAAGATCTGGTTCCACCTTTTTTGGCTTTTGTTTCATCTTGTAAAGAGGACAGGCAACACACAATAGGATACAGAGGGCCCCTTGAAAAAAGAGATTTAATTTAGTACTTTCCACATGCAAGAACAGAAATTTAAAAAATTAAAACTGGAACTTTATTAAAAAATTTAAAGAATTTAACATTGTACTAATATTTCCAATTAATTTCAACTTATAACAGAAATACTTGTTTTAATGATACCGTGTAATCACTTTTTATTTATTAAATTTAGTTACAAAACATTTATAATGTCAGTGAAGTGAGAATTAAGTGAAATATGTTAAATTTTCTGAATCCGGCAGTTTTAACCACTAACACCCTTGTTTGACGTTCGGTAGTTTGAATACCAAACACAAGTGCATCAATAGTTAAATCACATCACTTATCCAAAAACTAACAGATGGAATAATATTCCAAAAGACCAGAGATGAAATGCAGAACGGCCATCCTAGATCAGATGCCCACTTCCAACGTACTATTCAAAATTGATCGTCAACTAAAAGAAATGCATTTTATCAACTGAAAGAGAAGGGGGACACACCCCCTCTTCTCCTGGCCTGTGCATACTTAATGATCAGGGAGGATCCAATAAGTACTGATTTCTTCCCTCATATAATTATTAGCCTGGTTTGATTTAAAAAATATTTTTAAGGTTAAAAGGGTAAATTAACCCTATCTCCTAATGAGCATTAGGATGACATTAAATATTAAAGGTGTAACAAGAAGAAAGCGTAAGTGCTCCTATGCTAATTTAAGTTAGACTGTGCCACACCAAATTAGAAGGGTGGGAGGCCCTCTCAATAATCAAAGCTGGTTGTCCCCGCAACCAGGGTGTCCAACTGTGAATAATAAAAAGTGAATATGGACAAAGCTACTGTGACGTCACCCATTGCCTCTCCTTGGGTCTCTAAAACACGTTTTGAAGCTCAATGGCGGGCGCGGCCATTTTGTTGATTTGGAGCCAAAACCATAGAGTTAAGCGGTCTTGTTATTTTTACAATATGATTGACAGTCCGGTGCGGAAAAGCTCATCAACCTGAATGAACGATTGCAGAACGAACTTGAGGCTAGCTGACTGTCTGCCCTTATGCTTTAAAATATATTATCAAATGTTTACGGAGTTTAATTTCCATCCGTGACTGTACTGTGTCATGTAATCACGTTATATGTATGGCATTAATAATACAATTATGTTCAGTTATCTTCAATTTATGTTTCTCAGCAAAACGAATATGCTTAGCTAGCATATCAGCTTGCCAGTGAGCTAGGTAGGCTATCCGTGGTTAGCTCACACATTAGCAATATGGACCACAGGGGAAGAACATTGACTACACTGATGGTCAATCAATCAGAGATGTGTAGGCTACTGGTGATTTGACTAGGCTAATTTTCATATAACTGTCTGGTAGACCTGCTGTTAACCGAGCAAGTTATCGTCGTAGGTTTTCGCCACAGTCAGTTAATGAGCCAGTAACTGCTACTAGCTACTCTATCGCCGTTTGTGGTGTTCACTTGCTGGGTGACGCTAGCTGACCGATCGTTCGCAAATCACTTTCTACTGAATAAAAATTAACACTGTCAGCGGTGATTAACAAATCTACCAAGTATTTTAATAACTGATCTGCAGGCGTGTAAATATGACAACGCACTTTGTACAGCAAGTTTTCCACCTGGTGCATGAAGACAAAAATAATGTACATTGAATTTCTAATTATTATTAGGCTATTATTTTTTTCTTGTAAATCATCAAAACCAATGGAGAAAAGCCAATATATGCAAGGAGCCCCCAGGACCGATTCTGAGAACCACTGTCTTAAACGCCTAGCTTGAAAAAACATGTTCCTTTCTAAATGCCAAGATGGTTAATTTAGTTAAATTCTGTGTGTGTGATTTCATCGTGTGTTGTATGTTATTCAGCAAATGAACCTTGAGTCTCTTAATTCGCTTCGTGAAACTGAAAAAATGTTTATCCCAAAATCGGGATTATAGTAGCTTTGTCACATGCGTGAAGCATGGCCCAGATAGACATTTACGGAATGTACACGACTGACAAGCCGTCAAACACGTCTGACAGATTGAATGTTTGCCGGTTAAGGTTAGCTAGCTAGTCAAATGGCTTGGTAGCCGAAGTTGCGAACTGTTTTAGCATACGCTACTGGACTACCAAATATAGCAAGCTGATTACGCTTTCTGCCAACTAATTATTTGGTTAAGTACGCTAAAGGAAATAGTAAAAATGACTCGGCGACCGAAAAACTTAAGAGGAGGATTATTTTATGGTCGTCTAGTGCAGCTGTAAATAGCACACGCCATAATGAAATCACTACGAAATGGGATGCCTGCATTTTCTGACTTCACACAGGTGGACCGTGGCCGGAGCCGCAATGTCAAGGCCAAGAGGCGCCACCGCCCACCCCAGTGACCATAGACTGTAGCCCCTACTGTAGCTTAGTCCTCCGCAGTAATAAGGAAGTGACGCAAGCTGTACCTCATTGGTCCAGAACAAATATTGGCACTGTGCCCAAATGACGCAATAAATCATGAAATCGACCCATGGACAGTCATAAGACTAATAAAATACACCTATTATGACTATTTGTTCTCATGAGAAAAATTTATTGACTTTGTATTTTGACCGCACTTGTACCGTAGACTTACATGGAAACCGGATATGAAAACACCTATACTGGAGCCATCCGTAGTGGCGCTAGTGAGCAACCAGGAACTACAACACCAGGAAATGAGCTTCAAAAACAAAGTCTGGTTTTGGCCGCTTGGGTCCACCTTGTCAAAGTTCCCTTCAGCCTAAAACTCTGTATTCAGGTTGTAGGCCTATCATATGATATCATGAAAGACATCCGAGCGCCACTCCATCATACAAATCAGAGGAGTATCCATAGTTAGTACATAAGAAAACTGAAGTGAGCCTAAGCCAGCTTCTTAGGTTAATTAAACTGCATAGGTGATAGGACACCTATAGGACCGCACCTTATTCTTGAACTCCCCTCAGTGTCAGAACATCAAACAATGCAAAAAACATCCCAGTTCAAGTAAACTTTGTGTATTTATGTCTTTTTGTATATAAAGTTACCAATATGTCATTGTCCACTCCTAAATCTTTTGGAACTGCTCAGCTGTCTGAACCATATGTACTGGTCAGGATGGATCTTGTGGGAAAACTGATGGCGACTCCAAGAGGCGATATGTACATATGTTTCATGATTGACTACAAAACAAAGTGGGCAGAGGCATATCCACTAAAGTCTAAGCAAGCTGAGGATGTACAGTAGCACAATGCATCATGGAAGTTTTCTATAGGATTGGGGTTCCAAAAAGAATACTCACTAAAGAGGAGGGGAATTCAGGAATAAGGTGCCGTCTTATTATCATGCATTTTCAATGGTTTCTCAACAATAACATATTTGCCTGTGCAGTTTCATTAACCAAAAACTGTCTCACTTGAGTTGTCTGATGTACAGTTGAGGCCAAAATTTTACATACACCTAGGCTAAAGTCATTAAAACTCAATTTTTTTAACAACTCCACACATTTTTCATGTTACAATACATTCCCTGTGTTAATTAGGGTATCTACTTTATTTCCATGAGAGGTCATTTCAAAATAATAGCTAAGAAACAGATTTATTTCAGCTTTTATGTACTATATCACATTTTCAGTGGGTCAAAAGTTTACATACATTTTGTTAGAATTTGGTGGCATTGCCTTTTAATTTCCTAACTTGAATCAAATGCTTGGGCTAGCCTTCCACAAGCTTCTCACAATACTTTGCCAGAATTTTTGCCCATTCCTCCTGACAGAACTGGTGTAACTCAGTCAGGTTTGTGGGCCTCCTTGCTCGGACATGTTTTTCCAGTTCAGTCCACAGATTTTCTATGGGATTTAGGTGAGGGCTTTGTGATGGCCACTCCAACACTTTCACATTGTTGTCTTTAAGCCATTTTGTTATAACTTTGGAGGTATGCTTAGGACCATTATCCTGCTGGAAGATCCAGTTGTTTTAACTTTCTAGCTGAAGTCTAGAGGTGTTGCTTCAGTATTTTTAGATAATCCTCCTTCCTCATGATGCTATTTTATGAAGTGCACCAGTCCCTTTTCCAGAAAAACACCCCCACAGTATGATTCTGCCACCCCCATGCTTCACAGTTGGAACGGTGTTCTTCGGATTAAAAGCCTCACCCTTTTTCATCCATACATAGCGCTGATCATTATGGCCAAACAGTAAAATTTTTGCTTCATCTGACTAGAGAACACTCCTCCAAAAGGCTAGGTCTTCGTCCTGGTGATCACCTGCAAACTTCATTCTGGCTTTTTTATGCCGGTCTTGTAGTAGGGGCTTCTTCCTTGCATGACAGCCTTTCAGGCCATGGCGATGTAGGAATCTCTTAATGGCAGATGTAGATACCAAAGGGTATCTGATGCCTCCAACTCCTTCGCCAGTTCCTTTGTTGTTGTCTTGGGGTTCAGTTGAACCATTCGTATCAAAGTTCATTCAGCCCTGGGAGTTAATTTGTACCTCCTTCCTGAATAATAGTGTCTGTGTGGTCCCAATATTTTTATATTTGCATGCAATTGTTTGTACAGATGTTTGTGGTACCTTTAGTTGTTTGGAAATTGCCCCTAAGGAGGAAAATTGACTTTTTCTGAGGTCTTGGCTGAGTTGCTTGGATTTTCCCATGGTACCAAGGGCAAAAAGGCAATGGCTCTTAAGGTAGGCCCTTAAATACAGCCACATGTGCCAATTAACTCCTAATTATGACAGTTGGCCAATCAGAAGCTTCTAAAAAATCATTACTTAAATTTCTGGAATCTTCCAGACTGTTTAAAGAGACAGTTAACTTGGTGTATGTAAACTTTTGACCCACTGGAATTCTGACATGGTGAATTAAAGCTGAAGTAAATCTGTCTCAAATTGATTTTATTTTTTTTAAATGACCTCTGATGTGAACAAAGTAGTTACCCTAATTGACTTGCCAAAAGAAATGTATGGTAACATGAAATGTGTGGAGTTGTGAAAAACTGAGTTTGAATACCTTTGTGTAAGCCTAGGTGTATGTAAACTTTTGGCCTCAACTGTAACTACAGATTATCCCCTGAATTCTATGATGAAGGGGTGCAGGGATGTCTTTCATGATATCATATGATAGGCCTATGTGAATAACCAGTTTTAGACTGAAGGGAACCTTAACAATAAAATTTCAACTAGTTTTGTAAGCACATTAATATAGCATACTTTCTTAAAATAAGTTCACTTTTGAACAATCATACACATCAGGAAACTATACATCAGCTTATACTTCTTTGCAACTTTTAGCACATCAAGTATACTCAAGTAGGCTCCAGAAAATGATAATATAATACTGACCCAGTAGTAAGCTGGTAGTGCTCACTGGGTGCTTAAGTTACTTTGGAGTTTTATTAAGTAAGAAATGAGCCAGTTTAGTCCCTAAATTGTCACAGTCAAACTACTGAGTCTATATTTAAAGTTTGCATGTATCCCACAGTTTTTACTTTATTTTATTTTTTGGTAAGGGGGTGGTTTTATGGTTTAAAACACTATGATGGCATTATAGGCTACACAGATTGAGTACGCGTGACTGACAAGTGTTTTTATGCTTTTATGCATAGTCGGTTGACCTAAATGCAATTTCAGCATATAGCGTTTTTTTCTTCAGAGATGGTATTTCTCGATATAATTGCGTCACCGTGATAACACAATTTTACGCTTTCGGGTCAGGCACTCTTCAAGGTAAGGAAAAATTTTAGGACAGCGCTTCCGATATCGCTTGTGTCAATAGTACTGCAACGGAGACAGAGATAGATTTACTTTGCCACCACATATGTCCAGAATCTAAACAAGTCAGGCATTCTTCACGGTCGAGAGAAATTTTTACACGACATTTTTCTAATGCCTAAGGCAACCACACTAATAATATGTGCAATAATAATAGTGTGTTTGCCTAAGGCATTATAATAATAATAATAATAATAATAATTAAGTAACAATATACGTATATGTATATAAAAAAATATATATGGATAAAACAGTGCTATAAAACCTAGGTAAAAGCCATGCTAAAAAGGTGTGTCTTAAGATTTCTTTTAAAAATGTCCACAGATTCAGAGACCTGGAGGTCCTCTTGCAGGCTGTTCCAAATTCTTGGGCCATAATAGCTAAAAGCTGCCTCTCCTTGCCTTTTAGTTCTGGACTTTGGAACAGTTATGAGACCAGTGTCAGAGGACCTAAGGGCTCTGCTGGGGACATACCTAAAAAGCATTTCCAATAAATAAGTGGGTGCATTGCCATTTAGTGACTTAAAAACCAATAAAAGGATCTTAAAATCGATTCTAAAACTGACCGGTAACCAGTGCAGGGACTTTAAAATGGGAGTTATGTGTGCTCTCCGTCTGGTCTTTGTCAGTACGCGTGCTGCTGCATTCTGTACACGTTGTAGCTGACTAATTTCTTTTTTCTGTAGACCAGACAGGAGAGCATTGCAATAATCAAGCCTGCTGGTAATAAAACCATGCACTAATTTTTCCGCATCAGCCTGAGCAAGAAACGGTCGGACCTTGGCAATATTTCTTAGATGGTAAAAGGATAACTTTGTCACATTTCTGTATGAGCCTCCAGATTTAAATCTGAGTCAATTATGACACCAAGGTTCTTGCACTCAACACAAAGGTCCAGGTCACGTGACTGTAAAGTTAAAGACAGTTTCTCTCTCTGGGTCTTTGTCCCAATGACTAAAATCTCAGTTTTGTCTTGGTTCAGCCGGAGGAAGTTTTCAGACATCCAAGCTTCAATATCGGAAATACACTTAACTAAGGTGTCGATGGGGATAAAATCATCTGGGGATACAGAAATATATAGCTGAGTGTCATCAGTATAGCTGTGAAAGTCAATGTTGTGTTTTCTGGTGACACTGCCCAGTGGTAGCATATAAAATTGAAGAGGGTAGGGCCCAAAATGGAGCCCTGGGGAAGGCCACATGTTAGGCTTACTTTTTCTGAGTAATCGTCACCTAATGCCACAAAGAAATCTCGACCCTTCAAGTATGACCTGAACCATTGTAGAACTGTGCCAGACAGACCAATATGTTTTTCAAGTCTGTTTAAAAGAGTATCATGATCAATTGTGCACTGAGGTCAAGGAGAACAAGTACGGAGAGCTTTTTGGCATTGGTGTTCATTCTGAGATCATTTATAATCTAGTGCAGTGCAGTCTCTGTGCTATGGCTTGCCCTAAAACCAGAGTGCAATGTCTCAAGCACATGACTACTACAGAGGAATAGCTGATTAAAAACCATTTTTTCTAAAATCTTACTTAAAAGGGGGAGGTTTGATATGGGCCGGTAGTTGCTAAGAACAGAAATATCCAAATTATTTTTCTTAAGGAGTGGCAGTTTTTAGTGCTTCAGGAAATATGCCTGTAAAAAGGGAGTGATTAACTAAAAGTAGTAGTTCCTCTGATAGACGGTTAAAGACTTTTTTTAAAAATGTGCTTGGGATGGGATCTAGGGGGCAAGTGGAGGGTTTCAGTCCTGATACAGTGTGCAACAATACATCCAAAAATTTTATTATCCGACCTTGTTTGATTTATACTCATTCTAATGGTTGTAATCTTATCCCTGAAGTAGGCTGAGAATTCCTTGCATTGAGTATTCGAAAAAAAAGTCACAGGGGCTCAGGGGGACAGGATTTATTAAGCTATCTACAGTGGTAAAGAGTACTCTTGGATTGTTCATGTTTTTGTTAATGATATCCGAAAAGTGTTCCCGCCTGGCTTCTTTTATGGCCTTATTATATTTGACTTGGTGTTCTCGTAGTATGCCATAGTGAACTTGCAGTTTTGTTTTTCGCCATCTCCGCTCAGCCTTGCGACAATTTCTTTTTTGTTCGTTTACGGTAGCATTTCTCCATGGGGGCTTCCGTTTCGGGGGGACCTTTTTTACTTTCACAGGGGCAATAGAGCCAAGTGTTGACCGTAATTTTGTAATAAAGTCATTTGCCAGGTCGTCTACCGATGATGGTCGAGTGGAGATGGGCAAGTTGTTTAAGCATGTAGTAAAATTCTCAGCCACTTCAGATGTCAGATAGCGTCTTTTTACAGTGTGTTGATTGTTGCGCTGGGGCTGAGGCACTCGTATACATACTGTGAACTCAATCAAGTAGTGATCAGACAGTGCAATATCTGTAACTGATACACTATTTACAATGACCAGATCTAAAGTATGACCACGATTATGGGTTGAGCCATTGATATGTTGGGTAAAACCCGGATCATTCAATAAATTCATAAAATCAGTTGCAATTTTGTCAGTTTCACAGTCAACATGCAGGTTAAAATCACCAGTGATTATTATCTTATCATAGTTTGTATTGGCGATAGACAGTAGCTCAGAGTATTTATTTAAAAAGTTGGGATGTTTTTTCGGTGCTCTATAGACTGTTATCATAAGCAGGGGCGACTGACAATTAAATATAGCAGCATTATACTCAAAAGTGCTAAAATCATCAAAAGAGATGCTCCTGCAATCTAAAACAGCATCTATTATTGATTTTCCCTGTCTTGTAGAATAAAATGAGACATAGTTTGGAGGGCACGTTTCGATAAAAACTGTAGGGGCATCCGAATAAAGCCACGTTTCAGTTAAAAACAGACAGTCTATGTGGCATTCAGTGATAAGATCCTTAACTAAAAACGACTTATTGGTGAGGGACCTAACATTTAAAAGTGCCATTTTCAGTTCTGGAGTGTGTGTCGAATAAAGCTGCCTTGAATCGATTAGTGGGATTAAAACCAGATTTCTAGCGTTTGATCTGCGTTTTGAGCTAATAATGCGATTTCGTCTATGAATATTGAAAACTGGGTAAATATGTCTTTGGGGAGATGGAGCATGACTGTGTTGAGTATCTGGTTTATGTAGTCATGGACATGAGGCGAGATGGACTGCATGAAAAATAATTGCAGATAGCTTGCGTGAGCCTAGAAAATTATGGTGGATGTCATCGCGTCTGTAAAATGAAGGTCGTTCCCAAAAGAGGTTAAAATTATCAATGTATGTGACGTCGCGAGATTGCCATTCGGTCGAGAGTGTAGACTGAGGATCCTACTAAAACGTTCCAGCCTTCGGTCTAAAGAGGGAATTGGTCCAGAAATAACAACACGTTTTCCAGTTTATTTAAGACAGTTCAAAATCCTGCTTTAATACCTCGGATGGTCTGTTTGCAGTGTCATTAGTGCCAACGTGAACAAGAATGTTCCGCACGTGTGGATAATTATCGATCTCACCTGGAATCACCTGCAGAATGTCGTGGACTTTAGCACCAGAAAGACACTGGGTAGCAGCCGATTTGTCTTTTAAATGTCTCACAATGGAGTCGCCGATTAAAAGCGAGGAAGGAGACAGAGCCATGGGGCTCTGGGCTGAGGAGGTGTTTGCTGCCTTTGGCGCGACCTATACGCGGGAATGCACCTGAGTAGCCGGGGGATTTCGACGCCGGTCAGCGGGAGATGGCCTTTTCATCTTTGCCGTAGACTGGAACTGCTGTGAGGGTGACTCAAGAGGCGACATGGATGAAGGGCGATGAAGGTCTCCAGTGAGATGGGGGAATTCATTGTTGTCCAGGAGATAAAACCTGTTAGCCAGCTCTATTTTGTCGACAGGGTGAGGGAGGTGCTTCTCACTTCGATTCCCTTTCCCAACCGTAGCCCAGGGCTCTGGGTAAGGGGTAGAGCTGACCAGCCTCGGTCTAGCTCCAAGACGGACAAACAGGTCCTCTGTTAGGGTGGGCGCAGGGTCAACCCACGGGATGAATGCCCCGGGAGGAGCAGTCGAGGTCGTGTCGA
The DNA here is from genome assembly GCF_018555375.3 of Anguilla rostrata. Lineage (NCBI taxonomy): Eukaryota > Metazoa > Chordata > Actinopteri > Anguilliformes > Anguillidae > Anguilla > Anguilla rostrata. Next base: position 22,899,434 of record NC_057942.1, on the reverse strand, counting down.
AGGCCACTAAGGACTCCAGGAGCCGCTCGTCTTCCTTTATCTGGTACAGGACTGAGATCATGCCTTACAGCTTGGAGACTCGGCTTTCCAGCGCGGTGTTGCGCTGGGACAGGTGAAGACATTTTCCGAAGTTCGACGGCAAGGTGGGTGGTGGCATTTCTGTCCAACGGTGTTTTTGCAATAAGTGACTGATTTGGATAATGTTATTCAGCAAACCTTTTAAGAAGAAGCTAGTCTAACATTAGTTTAGCAGGGTAGCAAGGTAAACAGCTTACTTGCTTTTTCCAAATATTAGTCGTGACGAAAACGGAAGCAGGATGTTGTTACAACCCTGAGTTCAGGGCAAACAGCTCAACTTATTTCCCATCTCAGGGTAAACTAAAAAAGCACAAGAGAATTCAAACATGTCTGTCTGTTTTTCAACTGGCAATGTGGCACCTTATGTCTTTACACAATTCAGAGATGTTAGATGTTGTATAAAATGGTTGGTTTTGTTTTATTGCAAAAGTTTTTTTTGAAATTGTACTTTCGAAAACTTGAGCACATTAAAACCCAGATACTTGGGGACTTTGAGTTTTTTTTTTTTAAATAGGTGACTTGCACTTCTACTCGAGTAATTATTTTATGGTTGTATCTTTACTCACGTATGATACTTTTACCACCACCTCTTACGAGGTATCTATCCCACAATACCTTGCACATAAAAAACTTGTTGAAAAATGGCTGCCTGCTGTCTCTTGTCAGCTTCCATTTACCGGTTTCATTAGGCGCTTTTCCACCGTAGGGCCGAACCGTTACCAGGGCCACTCCGTGCCGTTCCGTGCTGCTCGGTGCTCAAGGGAACGGTTACCGTTTCTGTTTCCACCATCGGGCTGCTAAAACCAGGACTAGGAAGTATCTAAAGAAAAACTAGTGAGGACAGCAAGTGACTCGGTGGATCAGCGATGGCGTCGTTGTGAATGTAATAAATATGCGCCAGTTGTTGCCGGCGCTCCCCATACTGTTATGTTTTTGTTATGTTATGTTTCATTGGCTGACGAAACAGACAAGGATTCTGTGTATTTTGGTCTGTTTTTGGTTTTTCTTTTTAGCGTATCCTCCACTGACCATCACTGTTGCATGCATCAGAAAAATTATTACACTACTAACTAACGCTTACACTGCAGTGTGAAATATCCACATTATATAATACCTCTAGCTTATTTAAAGACACTCAATCCAAAAATAACGTGTATAACCGAAATATTTTGAGCAGTAATACTTACATAGCAATGAAGAAATTGAAAATTCACAGAGTGAATGTGTAAATGAATGCGATGATAAGAAAATTTTCAGTTTCGCTGACCTATAAAACGCTATTCCAAAAGAAAAATTAGACATGTTATACATCGTTAGAAAGCTTATACTCTCACCTACTGAATAAATGAATTGTCAATCAAGCCAGACTGTACTAAAAAGCGTGACAACGCCGTAAACGATACGTGTGGTATTATGCAAAGCATAACAAACAAAGCAGTCGACTGTTACAAGTACTTACATCTAGCTTGCAGGCTAGCCACAACTTCTGACTGGTTTAAATCCTACAGCCAAGAAGTGTGCACTCAGCCATTATGTTTTGTGGGAGCTAGCTACTTTCTAGCTACTGTTGTTTAAATTAAAGGAGATCGGTGATTCGATTGTAGTCTAAGCTTTCTAAATCCGTAAATGACCTACCTATGGTTTGTAGATATTCCTACCCAGCATGACCCTGATCTTGAGCGTAACGCACCATTGTGAAAAGCGATTGCAGACTGGAACAGCTAGCTAATATAATTCACTTGATTTATCTGCTTGCTTTGACTTGAATGCCTGTTAGGTGCATGAGAGAAAGCAGAGGATTTCATCAATATTAAGTTTTATTTTTTATTCAAATTGAAACATGCAATGTGCTTTATATTTTTGGCTATGTATATTAACAATGTGTAGTAATAAAATAAGAGCTTGTCACCTACTGCAATATTGGCTCGTTTTCATTGTTTACTGGAAAAACTACAAGATGGGCAATGACAACCTTTCGATATGCTGTACTGTAATGTTGTTAGTCGTGCTATCCTGAACTCAGGTAGTGACAATCTAAGCAGTACAAGGTGGAAATTATTCTGTGCTGAAATGAGTGCTGATAAATGTACCCTATCACTTAAAAACCGTTTTTTTGCTTTGTGTATGTGTCTTTTAAAAAAAAAATCATGAAATACACGCTAAGATATGACAAATCCACTGAAAAATGAACATTTGTATCCTTAGAAAAGTGATGAGTAGTAGCCTACAATTAAAAGGGGAACGCAAAGCAAATTCTAAAACAGTGGTATTCTATAAAAAGCTGTATTCTACCACTAACATGATGGTCGGTTTATCAGAGCACACAGGCAAATGTTTGCACTTACTGAGCACATTGAACTATGAGTTAGCCAAGAAATAATAAATAAATGGACAAAATGCAATCATTTACGTAAAATCTTGATAAATTAGGCGGATGTATTATATTCATCATCTTTGTAAATGACATGTTCATCATCTTCATCACCACTTCATCTTAATCAGCATCATTTGAAAGATAATTTAAGAGAAAATTAAATATAGCTATTCTCATTATTTAATTTATGTTGGCCTATTTATTTTTCATATGTGATTGCATTATCATCAGCACCGTCATCATGCAAAGACAGACATTCTACAACTAATAACATTTTAATGATACTAGGCTATTAGTAGCAATATAAAATGAGAATGTAGTAAAAATAATATTGTGGAATCAGCATAATAGAATCTTAATTTAAGAGCCACATATGCCTAGCTTTATTAGCTACCAAGCATTTATTCATTTGTCACGAGTCATCACCATGAAGAATGGACACAAGAAAATGATTGCAGGTAACATCACTATTAGTAATATTAATATATCAAAATAACAATATAATCAAAACAATAATGGCGGTGGATTCATGCTATTCTAGGTCATGGTTTAATACTCTGCATGTTCTGATATATTGGTTCTGTGCAAGCAACTGTGAATTCAACCCTTTTCTGCATCGATGAGTCAATAGCACTCTCATACTCGTTCATGTATGAGACAAGCGGGTGTGCTCATCTAAGTTACGAGCACTGTGATGTAAAACTATGTGGACCAAATTGGAGTGGAATATAAAATCGTATATCTTCTTCTGTGGGACTCAAAAATCGGTGCCTGGGTCGTAATTAGATCAGTGTGAAGAAATTTTAGAGATACAAAGTTCTGTCCCAAATAATTTAATTTGTCCAGGGTAAATTCATAGTTTTGAATGGACTTCAATGGGGAAATTCGCTTTTTGGCACCAGAGGCTTACTAAACTGCAATACCTTGAGGAACCACTGAAGTTTATGAGCTTCACCAAGAATGGCAATCCCTGGTCCCCTGGTCTGCCCCCAAACTATTTTGCATCTGAATGTTGGAGGACTAATGGAAGACTAAATGTGCAATGTCCCAATATCCTCCCCCTATATACAGCATAACAGCAGTGAAATGGTTGAAGTTGGTAACAGCTTGAGTTTGGTGATGTTAAAGTCCCTGTGCAGCCTCCCTTTTCTTACAAAAATTGTTTCTTTAGTTACTAAATTACAATATATATGTTTTTTTTCTACTTATTAGACTTTGAAAAGATAAAAAAAAACCTTCTTTGATGAAAAACCTGAATTTCTTAATATTGCAGACTCAAGACTGGCTGGGCATGTCAGTTTTGTCCTAATTATTTATGCATTCACTTTTGATTGACAGCCCGGGCTGCTCACTCCCACTGACCTGGATCAGCGCTCACTCCACGTAACGTCAGATGTTAAAGATAGTTATCATACGACCGTAATACTGGATAACGAGTACAGCAATAACAGCATTAGAAATATTGAGCCATATATGTATGAGCCCATCGCTTACAACCTACAATATAGGACCTTATCGATTGGTTTTCTTTGTGGCAGTAACGTTATAACAGTCTGGAGAATAAAAGAACTCGCCAGCTAACGTTAGCTATATTTACACAAGATAAGTACAGCTCATTGCTACATTAGAAAAATTATCGATAGCCAGACAGCTAGTAAATTGGGGAGATGAGATTAACGGTAACATTATAGTTTGTAGGCTTGATTTGATTAATAGCAGAACATCATCTAGCCCGAACAGATGCTTACCGGAACCGGTTCGTTCAACCGGTAAGCGTCCGTTCGGGCTAAACATCATCGACAGCGAAGTAAAGTGAGGTTAGGATGGCTAACATTATGATTTGTAATATAGTCTATATTAACGTTAAGTAACTTTAACGTTAACTGATTGTATTAAGCAAAGGCTTAATTAGATTATCGACAGCATCAACGCTATCTAGGATTCCCTGGTTGGGTTAGTTAGCTACGTTGCGTTTCATGCACATTGAGCTAGGTAGCATGTGTAAAACACCTAAAGACCTTATCTTGATCTTGATTGATAGTTGGCACAGCATCTGGCTTTAGAAACGTTGTCTTGGCAAAACCCACCCTCTTCTGTTCATAATTGTAGAATGAATCGGGTAAAATGTGTACTGCACAATCTTGTCACCTTTGATATTTCTGACTTTGCACCATTTTGCTTTTCTATATAATCGCTCCAGACCTTTCGGAGACTTGGATCTTTTGGCAAGGCGTAAAAAGATGAATCCCTATCTTTGCAATCTTTAATCACACCATAAGGCATTGTTGAACTGGACAGTTAATGTTAGCAGCAGACCCACGCAACATGTATTTGAGAATTTGATCATGGCTTTGAACTTGGGAGCGCACACTACATACATATTCACATTGAGTGAGTGTTTTGGCCACCGCACATTAGTCAATGCAAATTAGAAACATTAGTAACATCACAAATTTGGTCTCAAAACCACCAATACCAAATACTCTACCAGGCGGCAATGTCGAGCATTGTATAGTTTTTGAAAAAAATATCTAATTTATTACATACATATATGAAATACTTTTAACATCAATGTGTAAGTAGCCTTACAGTCTTTTGTCGTACTATAAGCATTTTAAAAACATGATTTTGACTGCACAGCGTATTTAACTACAAAAACTCTTTTTTTTTTAATTTTCTGATTCAGTATTATCTGTTAAACTCTAGATTTCACCAACAAGCTCATATTGCATTGAAATTATGGAAAATGTAGAAATTTTCTCATCATAAAGCACTGCTGTGGAACAATTGAGATATATTTCACTTGTTTGACAAATTGGTAATTTGCTGACTTATGAACAGTTATCTTATACAGCTTTCCACTATCTTTTGTAGAGTTTTGTTCTGTTGTCAAGGCTCTCCCCTCCACTTAATGAAAATACACTAAGTTTTGGAATAAACATCAGGAAAACACTTAAGCTTTCATTGGGGGGAATTCAGTTACTGGATAAAATGTGTAACAATAAACACATTAGAGATTTTTTGCATGATAAGATTAAAACCTCTCCTAGAGGCAATTTTGTTTAGATCTCTTATTTCCCTAATGTTATTTGGAAAACAACTTGGTTGATACCTTATACATATTGCATACCAAATAAAGTTAAAGATGCTCGGTCTGATAGGTATGATCTGAACCAAGAGAGTGCCTGTCCACAGAGGCCAACAAGATTTTCAAGTCTATCCAGAAGGATGAGGTGATCAACTGTGTCAAATGCTGCACAAGTATAAAAGCACAAGTACAGAGATGCAGCCATTGTTGGAAGCGAGGAGTAGGTAATTGAGAACTTTGACCCGGGCTGTTTCAGTGCTGTGAGAGGGTCTAAAACCAGATCGAAAAACTTCCAATATATGATTGGAGTGCAAAATGAACCAAGTTGTTTAGAAATGGCCTTTTCCAGTATTTTAGAAAGGAACGGGAGGTTCGAGATAGGCTTGTAGTTAGACAGGTCATTCACATCCAAGTTTGGCTTCTTAAGAAGGGGTTTGATGACTGCAAGTTTAAGAGTCTGTGGTATGTGTCCAGATGCTAAAGACGCATTGACAATATGTAACATTGGTGTTCCAATCACTGATAGTAGCTCCTTGAAAAGCTTCGTAGGGATTGGGTCTAGAAGACAAGTAGAAGATTTTGAGGAATTAACTATGGCATTAAACTCCATGAGATCTATTGGAGCAAAAGAGTTCAGATAGATTCTTCTGAAGATTCTGCATGCGTTGAGCAGATGGAAGGGCAGACCCTATATGGGGGGTGGTAGGAGAACTTTGAATCTTGTCCCTGATTTTTATAATTTTGTCAGGGTTTCCACCAGTGTATTGCAAGCCCGGCGGCCAGCCGGGCCTAAGTTGACCCCCCGCCGGCCCTAAGCATCGGGGAATTAAAAAATTTTTTTTTTTTAAATTAAGGTATTTTAATATGTTTTTTAAACTACAGTTACAGTGGGTGGCTCGGTTGGAAAGCTTCCCAGCAAGATCAGTTGGTTTAAATGTGAACGCCCCATAGGAAAACAGCAGTTCTGAGATCAGTGTTCTTTACTCTCTATGTGCGTAGTGGCGTTCAACATTGACTCTTCCAACTATCACAAGCTAACGTTACCTACCAAGCCACCATTTCTTATTTAGAAGGCTAACTAACCTCGATACAAACTGCGTTATCACTTCATCTCGTCAGTAAGTACATTCTTTTTATATTAAAATAAAAGTGTGTAGGTAACGTTAAACTAATAGCATTAATGTAATGTTCGATATATTGTAACATTACATGACTTATTAATCGCCGTCGAAATAACGACTTCACTTGTTTATTAATAACGTTACCTTGATGACATTGATGTGCACGACAACGTGGTCATTTAGCTAAACCAAACATTCAATAACACAGATACATAAATATTTTGTTGTTGTTGAAATGTGCCCAGCATTCCAAGACTGTACATTGTTGTAAGATTCAGTAGTCAATCAGTAGGCAGTGTTGTGCATATCCTGTTCTTACAGTTCGTTTCCAGTCCAAACCACTGCAAAGAGACCAAACTTCTTTTTTTTTTGTCAGTGACATTTCTTTCTGACATCTACGACGGCAATCGCAACCACGACATTTATTTTGCCTTTGTATAGCTATTTCCCTGGATAAAATTCATTCATTCATTCATTATTATTATTATTTATTGGTAAAATCATTTACTTCATATCCAGGGAGATAGCCAACTACTTGCACGTTACATGGCATGTGTAGCCATTTAGTAATACGTTCGCATTTCAGGCTAGAAAATAACCCGTTAATCCAGAGAAATTGCTGAGTTGTCTTAGAATCTTTATCGCAACAGAATGTATCAAGGCTGGCAGCCCGGATCAAATTTGTTGTGACAGCTGCCATCCAAAACAAACACCTGAGAGAGGCTGCCTGCGTGCATGCCTCCCCCAAGGCGTTACGTCATTGTATTACAATGCGCAACTGTCATAAAAATGTGGGCTTAGATAACCGGAATCGATAAGGTCAGAGGCATACGATTCCAATGAATAGGACAACTTGGAACCGGTTCTCGATTCCCGTCCCTATTTAAATGTACCCAGCATTCCAAGGCTTGTTGTAAGATTCAGTAGCCAATCAGGACTTGAATACAAGTTTTTTGTAGAGTGCAAAAACTTTGATATTATTTATTTTAATTTATTTTGTTGTTGTTGAAATGTGTCCAGCATTCCAAGGCTGTAAGAATCTGTAGCCAATCAGGACTTTTTTCAAGTTTTTTGAGTGCAAAAACTTTGATATTATTTATTTTAATTTATTTTGTTGTTGTTGAAATGTGTCCAGCATTCCAAGGCTGTAAGAATCTGTAGCCAATCAGGACTTTTTTCAAGTTTTTTGAGTGCAAAAACTTTGATATTATTTATTTTAATTTCATTTCATTTCTTTTGTTGTTGTTGAAAACACAGCATTCCAAGACAGTATATTGTTGTCAGATTCTTTGTAAGACTCTGCTATGCTGTAAATAGTTGTTGATTTTTTAAAATGTGTTGAATAAATTACTTTTTTATAACAACATTCACATTACGTAGTCATATTTTCAAATCTCCAGTCAGCTTTTAGCACTGACTTAATGTAGGGCCCTATGGAAGCTGTGTTATAGCCTTTTTAAATTCTCAATTCTGCGATTCCGTCCGTGATTCTGTTATCACATAAACTATAGGGCCCTACCTTAATCCTGCCATCAGTCTGTCGCTGGCCCGCGCCGGGCCCCCATCAAAAGATACTTGCCACCGGGCCGAACAACTTTTCTGGGGGAAACCCTGTTTGTCATCAAAGAAATTCATAAAGTCATTGCTACTAAATGATATTGAGACACATGGATCAACTTGATTCTTGGTCAGTCTGGCAACAGCGTTAAACATGTGCCTAGGATTGTTTCTATTTTCATCTATTAAAGTAGAGAAGTATGAGGAACGTGCGGTGGAGAGGGCATGTTTATAAGTTATTAGTCTTTCCAGTCCAGGAGGAATACCTGCAATTTAGTAGAATGCCATTTGCGCTCAAGTTGGCGTGAAGCTTGTTTGAGAGCACAAGTATGGTCATTGTACCAGGGTGCTAATTTCTTATAGTGGACTTTCCTCTTCTTAAGAGGTGCAATAGTATCCAGGGTTCTGGAAAGTATGTAATTTATGTTGTCTGTCAGCTGATCAATTGAGCTAATGCTTGCATTTTTGTATGCGTTTGGGCGGGAGCCAAGAAAATCCCCACAGTGCACAAATGAGCCTGGTAGCTCATTAATAAAAGCATTTGCAGTCCTGGAGGAAAGCTTACAGCTAAGGTAGAATGAAGTATATGGTGACACATGACAGACTTGTGAAAGTTGGAAAGTAATTAAATAATGGTCTGATAGCACAGGGTTTTTAGGCATAACTGCTATATTTGCTATTTCTGTATCAAAAGTTAAGACCAGTTGAAGAGTATGGTTATGAGAATGTGTGGACTGATGTATAGGTTGATCGAAGCCAATAGATTCAATGATAGACAAGAATGCTGATTTGAGAGGATCACCTTCACTATCCATGTGAATATTGAAGGCCCCTACAATAGCTACTTTATCTGAATTAACAACCAGGCTGGAAAGGAAATCAGCAAAATCAAGTAAAAAGCCACTGTATGGTCCTGGTTCAAGCGATGGTCCTGTCCCGCCTGGACTACTGCAACTCGCTGCTGGCTGGTCTGCCAGCATCTGCCATCAGACCCCTGCAGCTCATCCAGAATGCTGCAGCGCGTCTGGTCTACAACCTCCCCAGACATTCCCATGTCATCCCCCTGCTCACTGACCTCCACTGGCTGCCTGTTATGGCTCGCATCAAATTTAAGACCTTGGTGCTTGCATATTAGGCAGCTAAGGGGTCAGCACCAGGATACATCCAGAGGATCATCAGACCCTACACACCAGCCAGACCTCTCCGTTCTGCCACCTCTGGACGCTTGGCACCTCCCCCTCTTCGTGTCTGTACTTCCCGCTCCTGTCTGCTGTCTGTCCTGGCCCCTCGCTGGTGGAATGACCTCCCCGTGGCGGTCAGAACAGCAGAGAATCTGACTACCTTCAAACGCAGACTAAAGATTCATCTCTTCAGGCTGCACCTCTCCCCACCCCTCCCTAGCCTATAGTTTAGCTCAATGTACCTAGTTAGGCTAATACGATCACGTTAGTTTTTATTTGGCAGGATTGTTTTTGTCTGATTCCGATTAGGCAAATGTGATTTCAGTGCTAGTTTGTACTTGGCAGGATTGTTTGTTTGTTTGCTGAACAGGTTACTCTACAGGGTTGGAGTCCTGATCTATGTGGTCACTTCTGGCACTACGATCTTTACTTCACTCTAGTATGTTTCTTTTGCACCTCTGCACCTTGAACTAATGCACTTGTTGTACGTCGCTCTGGATAAGAGCGTCTGCTAAATTCCTGTAATGTAATGTATTGTCATGTAATGTAATGTATACAATTGCAAGGATAAAACTGACTGCTTTTTTGTCCGGATGTACAAAACTGAGAACAAGCACTTCAAAAAAGTGACGAATTGAATTTGAAGCCGAATTTCAAAGTAGAAAAAACATTTGAATTATATACAGCAGCAACACCACCGCCGCGACCTGTCAGACGGGGAACGTGAACATAGCTCTAGCCAGGAGGGGTACCTGGCTAGAGTTGCCGTTCTCGTTGTTAGTGTTAACCAGTTTAACCTTCAGGGTCCAAGTTGAACTATGCGGTTGTTCCCTGCACTTGGACCGGTACTTCTCTCTAGGGGTTTCGTCATACTTGTTCCTGGTTATGGTTATCCACTTTGTTGTACGTCGCTCTGGATAAGAGCGTCTGCCAAATGCCTGTAATGTAATGTAATGGGTGGATTCATTTAAGGCAATATATTCATCACTTTTAAGCCAAGTTTCAGTTACATATAAGATTTCAACTTGGTGATCAGTAATTAATTCATTTACAAGAGCTGCCTTAGGGGCTAGTGATCTGATATTAATTCATTCAATTTGTAGCTGAGGTTTTCAGCCGCATTATTAGTGGAATAACAAGGTCAGATTTTTTGCAGATTAGCCATACAAACACCCCTAATGGGCTTCTTAGCAAGGCTTAATTTTGGTCGAGGGACAGACACTATCTCAATAACATGTAACCTGGGCAGCAGTTTTTGGGAATAAGCAGAAATCTGAGTAAGACTGTAGGTCTTCTGCCTGGCCTTGGTTCTGGTGTGTCAGGAAATTGAATTTCTAAGACTATACGATAAATTACTAGCGATAAGAGCGGCACCCTCCCACGACGAGTGAATACCATCTCTTTTCAAAATACCAGGCCAGAAAGTATTCCAGTGGTCTATAAAGCCAACAGGGCCACCGCTCATTCAATATGGCCGCCACGGCCGCCATCTTGAATTTGGTTTCCGCTCATTTAACAGAAAACGCCTTTGTTGATTGGGCTGATTTTTTGGTGGTGAATTGGACTTGAACACACGGAGGCTAGTTTCGATCAGTGACTCCACCGCTCATTCAATATGGCCGCCACGGCCGCCATCTTGAATTTGATTTCCGCTCATTTAACAGAAAACGCCTTTGTCAATCAGGCAGATTTTTTGATGGTGAACTGAACTTGACCACACGAAGGCTGGTTTCGATCAGTGATGCCACCGCTCATCCAATATGGGTGCCTTAATGTGGTTGGCCATGTAGAGTCAGGGGCATATGCCATACTTTGCAGTTTCAAGTTCAGGTTGACATTACAAGATGTAAGTAGTCCATTGCCTCATGATTTCTCAGTAAACAATGCACTATAAGAGACCATATAAAGATGATATTACTCCTCCAAGGTGTCGCCCATGTAAAATAGTGGGGCTGGCATTAGAGGGCTTGTGATCTGATTAAAATGCATGCGTCATGGTTTGAGTGTGGTGTTAAATTCTTTTTGCCATTTGTAGTGCAAAAATTCAGTTTGGAACCCAAGATAAACATATTAACATTGAAAACTTTTCTGAATGCTTAAAATAACTGTCGAGGACCCTATGGCCGGTGGCATATGCCACGCTCTGCGGTGGCCTTGTTATTATTATTTTTCTTCCCATGGAAGTCTATGGCAGCCCCTATAACCGACTGGTCGGTTTTCATGAAACTGCGCAGAATGGTAGAGGATCATGCCAACAGGCCATGAAACAAATTTTACATCACTTGGCCAAGGGTCGGGGGGGGCGCTATAGCAAGCAACTGAAATTGCAAACTCTGAACTGGCATATCTCATGCCCCGTTTGACCTAGGATCATGAAATTAGATTTTCCGCCATTTTGAATTTTATGCAAAACTATAAACGATCGAACTCCTCCTAGGATTTTTCACCGATCTGCACGAAACTTGGTATGCACAATCTATGGAGCAATGTCTACTAATTAACATATCGGATTTTTGAAAAGTTAAAAAACAATGCCACTGTGAGCCAATGAATATTGCGGCGGGCGTGGCTTTTCACATAAAGGTGTATAACTTCTGAACAGTTTGACCTAACACCACATCACTATGTGATGCAGTGATAGATACCTGTTCTGTAGGTGTCACTTTGCAAATGCCTTTTGTTGTATATTTTCACAAAAATGTCTTGTAGTTTTTTCCTTTATACTTCAAACCAAAAGCATTGCTATAGAAAATAACAGCTGTGAAATATTAGTTCATTTTTTTCTTGTCAAATACAAAGGTCCGCTGAACAATAATGACGTAAATAAAGATTTATTGAAATTTAGCTTCACCGAATGTCTGAATATCGAATATCAATCTAATGTAACCTTGGTGTCTTGGTCAGGGTATGATACTGTGTCTTGTTATTAGGGATGGGCTGCATGTCAGTAGAACAAGTTTTAAAAAAAGATTAATTCCTTCAAATTTGGTGACCTCTGAATATGTTGTAATTAGGACAGCAAACAACAGAAATTCAATAGGCTATAGAGACAGAGCGCAATTAAGTCCTGCCCACACCGGAGGGGAAAGCGATTCATCGCTCTACATTGATTTTGTATTGCGTGAAGGTCCCTCCTTGTCACTTTCATCTGCTAGCAAACAGAAAAATGCCTAAAAGCTGGTGTGTAGTGGGATGCACTACCAACTGGGTAAAGAACCCAGAACTAAGTTTTTATAAGCTGCCGAACCGAAAAACCTGTCCTAACATTGGAGTCTAGTGGCGTGTCAGCTAGCAAATTAGCTACAGGCTAAAGTACGTTACTGTCATTCGAAATAAGTTGGAGTTGTTTCAACAAGCTTGTAGATGGCTAAGGGGAGCTAAAATGATAGCTACTTAGCTAGCGTTAATAAAATTGCAGGTAATAAGTAGCTAACGTTAGCTAAGTTCTAGCTGCTATGTTTAAACTACGGTTAATTTCTGCATCAGTTTCACCAGAAGCCACCCGAGCCAAAGGCCGTCAGAGACCGTTATAACGTTGTCGTGTAGGAAAATTCTGAGACTCCCCATGATAGTGATGACATCACATGGTAAAGTTAGGGTATTCCCATCAATGTTGATCAAACTGGTTCCTCCAAACTCTCGATGCTCCATGGTAAAAGTACATCACATGTATGACTATTCACTCATATAATCAATATGTAATCCAATAAACCTGTATCATTAGTTGCAGCTGAGCTTATGGAAACGCAAGAAACCACAGTATCAACTGTAGAAAAAAAGCAAGAGAATGCAGAAGGCTTAAAAAAAACCACACTTACTCACTCAGCAGAAAACATTAATCAAATACTAACCATACACTTATATTTTCAAACTGATCAACTGCTAATAAATGTGCTAGAAGACTAATATTTTACAGTGACCCCTATGTAACCTGAATACAATGGAAAATTACAGGAGGCTGTGACTTGTATTCTTAATGGAAAATTACAGAATAAAGACTAATATTTTTTAAGGGAAAGTTGGGGTAACTTTCCACGATGACGTTATCACCCAAGAACAGGAGCTCATTGTGGTGCCAAGAAGGTCAGGTGGACCCAAGAACAGGAAATCATTGTGGTGCCAAGAAGGACAGATGGTATTTTAAGGAATGTGTTAGGGGGAGTTGTGGGGTGCACAGTGTATATGAATGTAAAACTGACAATCGAGGTTCAATTCTGCAGAATTGATCTGGCTTTGTGCACCTGTGCAAATAAAGTCTAACTTTTCTGAAGAGCTTGCTGCTGTGGTGTCTTTTCCCTCATGAAGTTGTTTTCTACAAATAAAAGATTGGACTTTGAATTCTGTCGGTTCTTAGACACGACAGTCGCTACACTGAAGTAGCGAGCTAGAGCTAGACTAATGCAGGGAGACATGGGGTGCTAAAATAATCCTTTGACATGCTTAAATCTAATGTTTTTAGCTAGCTACAGGCATTTTGTTAGCGTTTTTGGCCCTTGGTTGCATATTGTGGCGCTGATCGTTTTCCCCTCCAGTGGGCGTGGTTTTCAGAGTATGACGTGTTGCCCTCTGTCTCTATGTTAACGGACAGTTTCTTTCTGCCTGATTTACGCTTGTTATCAAAGATAATGGAGCTCCAGGCTATGCCATAATTACATTACAGTATATTTTATTTGGCAGACACTTATCCAAAGCGATGTACAATAAGTGCACTAATTATTGTAACCGATCACATACAGTATTTTCCTGTGATATAAGATTAAGTCATCTCCAAAATATTTCACCATCTTAAACATCATTATAATTTAAAAAAATATTCTAAATATAATGAATCTGCACCAAATGTGTATCATGTATGGTTTTAAACTGAAGACACATTCATAATAATTAATATAGGCCTATATATTGTAGCCTATAAAATAATAGTAATGCAATCATAACATGTCCAAATATTTTAGGTCAATGTATTCATTTTAATGACATTTTTACGTATCTCAACAGTACATAATGTTATTATCATAACTTTCTGCCAAAGATGCTGCGCTGTATGCCAAATCTAAATAGTGGATCTCCATGTTTTTATCCATATAAAATATGGATCAAATATAAAATATGGATCAAATCAGAGTAGAAAATATAATTAAGGTAGTCTATTGCAAGATGAACAAACAAGAAATTAAAGTAAAGTAATGATAATAATTTAAATAAATGCATAAATAGGAAAATAAGCTAAATTAAAATACAAACCCCCTCTGGAACTACATAGCCTATGTTTTACATACTGAGTAATTTGCAAATTGGCATTTATGAAGACCAGCTGTCTAACATTTTATGCAACTATGCACAGCCAGGAGCTCATCAGTCATCGATGGCAGTGTAGCATAAGGAGGGTAAGGAGTTAGTCTTGTAACCTGAAGGTTGCAGGTTCGATTTCCCGGTAGGACACTGCCATGGTACCCTTGAGCAAGGTACTTCACCTGCGTTGCTTCAGTATATATCCAGCTGTATAAATGGATACAATGCAGGCCTAAATGCTATTTGAAAAAGTTGTTAGTCGCTCTGGATAAGAGCGTCTGTTAAATGCCTGTAATGTAATGTCATCACCACGATAGCCTTTCATTCAAGTTTCATACACTGTAGCAACCAGTTAGCACTGCCCACTTTCCCAGAGTCCTAGGCAGTGCAGCAAGATGGTTTAGATGTCTGTTTAGATAGTTAATGAACTAAGGGTGAATTCACACCATGCAAGGGTTGGCTGTGTGTGGGAAAGATGTCGTTGCGCTGACTGGCGTTAACTTGGCACTGGTTAAAGAGCATACATTCTTTAAAAGAGGAAGCTTGATCTAGTAGTATCTAGGTGGTAGAAAATAACTACAGTCTCTCTGAACTGTTATGCTGCATTGTTGTGAGCACCTACATTTTGCCAGGCGCTGAAAGTGTATAATTTGAGCTAGAGATTGCTGATAATTTTGTAAATGAAGGCTCGTCGGATGCCCATCAAATGAGTGATTACCTGAAGCACATAAAGTGCTTTTAAAATAGATTTATGTTGGATTTCTGATGGTGCCATCCTGTTATACGTTGAATTGGGCCACCACGCCATTTATCTCAACAATTGTTTTTTATTTATTTATACTATAAATTGTACTAAATGGTAAACCTTGATCATGCTGTAAAATGTCAGATAAAGATAACTGTAATCCACATGCATTTCTTAAAGGGTTAGTTCGTATTTTTCCAGGTCTGCTGAGCTACTTATCACAAATAATGTCATAAATTGGGGGCTCACGCTCTCCCAACTCTGTCATTAGTTTTGTTAGCCAAATAACACTGATATTGAACAACAGCTGAGTAAATATTAAGATCAATAAATAATACAGATGTCAAACCAATAACATAGGATTCTGGATTTCAGTTTATTCCCCAGCATTTTGGCTCTTCTTATGTGTGTAAATCATGCAGAATCCTATGTTATCACAGCCTCTGAGACTGATTTCCACATCATAAATTACATTACGATGTGGAATATTTGCAGTACATTATGGTTTTATTGAAAAGTGTGATATGCCATAATAATACTTACCCAGGAATCCTATGACTGTTAGGACAATTTGTAGCAATACTTCCTCATTTAAGATATATCTGGAGCTGGGAATGCAATCAGACACATTCTGTACATTTTGACCTTTCAGCAGTGCAGGGGTCTCACAAGTCACCTCCATCCCATTTTCAAGCAGTGAGGCATTAATCATACCTGAGGACAGAGTATGTATAGACAGACAGACAGATAGAGAGATAGATAGATTTTTTCACAATTGGTACCATCAATACACACCAGCCAATAAAATGTGACATACTGAATCATACACCATACAAAAAAGAACAAATTGACACAACACAACAATATAGCAGAAACATTCAGCTGCGATACTGAGCTGTGGGTAAACTGAGACATGTTGGGCTCAAGCCAGTAGTCACCATTCCTCCTGTCACCAAACTTCTTCCTCCTCCCCGGCTGATTGATGGTCAAGCCTGTCTATACAGTCCATCACATTCTCAGCTTCCACTGGGTACAGTATATGGGGGCTTCCAGTACCTGGTGGACTGGGAGGGTTACAGTCCTGAGAAGCACTCTTAGATTCCTGCCCAGGAAATCCTGGATCCAGGGCTCATTCAGTATTCATCACCCAGACTCTCCTGAGGTGACAGCTGGAGCCCACTTATCTGTCCTCATTACTGAATCACTCAGGACGTTTACATGCACAGTTGACATCGAGCTATAATAATAGCTCGATTTGGCCAAAGATGAGATTTCATTGGATTATTGTCGTTGTCCCAATATACATGACTCGGAAAGAATCAAATTATTGACCGAGGTGTGTCTGACTAAGGCTTCTTATAAATCCTGCTTCCTCCAATTTTGTTGCAACTTTTTTGAATAGTTCGTCATTCCGCATTTTTCTTCCATCCATGTATTTTAGGATATTTAACTCCTTTAGTTGTGATAGCATGAAGTTGGTCTTCTTGTACGTCCAGAAATGTTTTTTTTGCCATGTTACTAGGGAGGGCAAAACGGAGCTTTAGAATGTCACCTGCAGTGTATGCGCGTGAGCTCGACAATGCATTTCTCACAGAAAAGGTCGCCTTTTTTTTTTAGTTCATTACAGTTGTGATAGAAGTGACAATAATTAAGTGGTACTGTGCTGTTAGCCTTTATTGATCGCCGTACAAGGTTAATGTGAAGTACAATCGGACAGCACTAACCCATGAAAATGTACTTTGAATGGTAGGCTATTTGCTCAATCAAATGGTAAATGTGAAAAACATTCGATTATAGTCAGCGGCACCGAAATGTTCAGTCATACCCTCAATGAACGGCAAAAGTCCCAGTAGAAGATTGAATTCAATCTTTTAAAGTTATATATTTTCTGAAACGTTATCAATTCCGCTTGGCCACTGTGAGCGTAAAGTTGCTATGTAAATTACGGAACATGCGCAGAACACCTAGGCCAATTGTAGTCCGATTGAAGCACATACATGCCGTAGCAAATCGACCCTGAACCGCATTATCTAGGTATGTTAGTCCGACTTTGAAAAATTTGACTTCGTTCGATTTCAGTTGGACTACGATGTTTACGTGATTTTTAAAAGTCCAGTTTTAGCCGTACTAATACAATAAATCGACTTTTTCAAACAGCATGTGAACCCACTGACTGTTGTAATCTGTAAACAGGTGTTATTTCCATCAGTGTATTGTTATCCTGCGTATTTAAGTTTCCCCAGTTCCCTCGTTTGTTACTCAGCGCTGTAATTTCAGGAATTGTTGGATGGGCGCACTGAGAATGGCTATTGAATGTTGCTATTTTTGTGTCCAGAGGCAAGGAGCACGTGGTAATTATGTTGAAAATATTAGCGGTGGGAGTGTTGCAGGTGGGATCACTCATAGCCGATCAAATGACTTCTTTTCATTCCCTTTAAGAGCTCTGCACTTATGCTTATTGTAGTTGTGTCTTTGCAGCAAAGTCTAAACTCTAAAAACACAAAACTCTAGCACTTAATTAGCCTCATCTGTAGGAGAATTAGACTCTGTATCTCTGTGTTGAATGAATGAATGAATATGGCCAGCTCTGTTTGTCCCCTTTTACTTTTTTCTTTACCTTCACGTAATGGTCTCATAGGTTTTTCCGTGCTTTTCGGCACACTTTTCCAAGAGTTTGGAATATCTCATGCCAGGAATTGTTAATTGCTTGACTGTCTTTATGTGATGAGAATTTAGCAAAAATTTAGACACTCAAATTAGCCTTACCTGCATGTCTTTGGATTGTGGTAGGAAACTGAGCTACCCAGAGGAAACCTACATGGGCACAGGGAGAACAAGCAAACTCCACAAAGAAAGGCCCAGGACTTTTTTGTTGTGAGGCAACCGTGCTACCCACTGCACCACCGTGCCACCACAGCAACTCCACCATACCACCCCTGCACCACCGTGCTACCTTTTGTACGTGCCATCTCTGTGTTGGCGTGTCTGTGTAGGTAGAAATTTTGCATATGCATGGTGAGTGACAGTCGTGTGGTTAATAGCCTCTTGCAGGTTCGTGTCTGCTGATACGATATCATTTTGGCCGTGTGGACCCTCACAGATGTGTCAAGCATAAATCAGGCTTAAGGCTGTCACTTTTTTCAAATAATGATTTTGGAAGAATCCCATAAATAATATAAATTATTTCAAATGTGTACCATCAGATATTCAATGAAATAATGCTTAAATGCAATGTAACTAAGAAATAATGACAACACTAGGTGAATCGGCACAATTTTAACTAGTCACAATTGTAACAAACCCATTTTCTCACACAGCTTTGTAAGAACAGATATGAAAATGCATTTTTGCACTGTGCTGTCTTCTGACTGACATCCAAGATTCAGCTCTCTCTCTCTAGGTCGTCCTCAGACGAGCCCTCCAGTGGCGTTTCCAGTCATCTCGATCCTCCATGCATCTGGCTAGCTCGCCAGTACTTTCCGCCCCTGCATCTTCTTTTAGTACGTCCACTTACGTTGTTGTGGGATGCCCTCGTGATCGATGCCCGTGTGTTGGCTCCCACAGCACCAGTTTGCTGGCTGGGAGCTCCCGGTGTCTCTGGCAGTGACCGGCCAGCCTCATTCTCCTGGATGCTATTTTCTCACTCACCCTTGGTAGCCCCCCATACAGATCCTTGATGGTAATATGTTCGTTCTGGTTGATGTTCAGTACTACACGCAGTACTACAGTACTTCTCTCTGAAACTCTGTGCAGGTTATTTAAAAAAAAACAACAACAAAAAAAAAAACAGTTTAAACCGAGGTAAGTAAATTTATGAATCAGAAGAGTTTTTTTAATTTGGTCGTTCATGTTTGTGCTCATTAAACCAAAATAAAAACTATTTTGATTCATTTATCTCCTGTTACCAAGTCAGAATCTGTTTGAATTGTATTGTTTAAACAAAGGCATTGCTAAATAAGGAAACAGCAAGTCTATCCCCATGTGACACAGTTGTAACATCTGTCCATTGTTACGACCCCTATAAGACTAGCTCTTCAAACTCATGCTTGGTGTGTTGTGGATAGGGACTGCTTCACTTGACTTAAGCCACGTTTCCACCCAAGGTACCCAGAACTTTTAGTCCCAGGAACTACTTTTCAAGGAACTAAAAGGTTCCTTCAGCCCATTGTTGTCTACGTTTCCACCGCGATCTAAAGACCCACGAAGATTAGGCAAATTAGTCAACTGACGTATGAAAAAGCGTCGTCGTCGTCGGTCTATCTATCGTATGATTTCTTCTGTAACCCAATACTACCAGAGAAAGTAGCCTACATTATTTTCTAATAACCGGGACAGCCCGGAGGGGTTTATTCCACTTACACAACAGGTTACCAACAATGACTATATATGGTTACTTTAGTATGTATTGATTTTTATCGACTTAATCACCTGAAATTGAAATATTCTTCCGCGGCCGTTTGGGCATATTTTATATTACTGTTGTCAAGCAAAACTCTAGTTGGTAGTCGACTTGGACCGTTGTTATGCAACAAATAGGATATAACAGGCCAATAGTCAGATTGTAACTGTTTTATATATCCTCTCAAACACATTCATTATGTTTTTATGCGAACATTCACTGTCATGTCTTGACATCCCAGGCGACAGAATGCATTTTCATTCCACAAATAACAACAGCAGAAAACATGCATACGTCGTAAACAATTTGCTGTTGAATTGATTACTTCGACTCTCATCGTCAATTCCATATAGGCTAATCGCAAAATGACAAGAATAAATAGAATGAAAACTTGGACTTGCGTGAAAATTTTAATTAATATTGCAGTGGTACAGCCACCGTTTCCTTTCCTTCAAAGTTACTGCTAACGGAGCAGCGAAGTGTGCCCTCCAGATGCGAACTATGCACCATAAATTAGTCCATAGTCTTCCTGGTCTTTTTGTGGAATTGAAGAATTGCAGAGTAAAATTATGGCAGTCTGAAAAAGCAAAAGGGACGATTACTAGAATTAACCTGTTATTTCACCCTGACAAAAACTGCGGAAGGTGATTTCCAGTTTGCTTTTACTGTATCACCAATGTAAATTACGCAGAACTACTGCATACCTCACATAACTGTATGAAACGTTTTCAGTCAATTATAACGGGCTAACAAAGAATCCGGAAGAAAATATTCAGCAACCGAATTAAACCGTTTGAATGTTTTGGTACGTAATATGCTGTCCCAGCACGAATGCTTAAAATTTTATAAAACGAATACTAAAGCAAGAAAAGAACAGAAGAGCACACGTTATAATCCTCAATCTTAATTTCTCATCTGTTCCAAGACGTTGGCAGGCTATAACCAAAAGTAGGCTACTGCGCCGCATAACATACAAGTTTGAATTCAAGTTATTATTATGAAAATAAATCGGTTTACTGCTGCAAACATTTAAAAATGGCGGTTGAAATAAAATACTGCGAGTAGTCGACCAATCAGAAATATTCAGCGCTTGCGCCCCACCCCAAAAGTTCCGGTACTTTTGGAAAGTATTACCCCCTGAGCAGGGACTTTTTTGGGGTAAAATAAAGTCCCTGGAACTTAATTTGGACCCTGGTCCCTGCAGGGGAAACGCACTGAGTTCCTCAAAAGGTTCCTAGTCCCTGGGGAAAGTTCCTGCGGTGAAAACGTGGCTTCAATTTGTTTGATTCAGATTCCCCTTCTAGCCCTTCTACTTTGTTTGCAGATTAAATATTGTGCTTGACCACTGACTCGTTCCCTTGGACTACAATTCTTTCCTTAACCCTTCTAATTTGTTTGCGTTGTGATTTTTGTATGTCTAGCCGCGTTTCCACCAAAATTACCCGGAACTTTCAGTCCCAGGAACTACTTTACCAGGAACTAAAAGGTTCCTTCAGCCAATGGTTGTCTGCGTTTCCACCGGGGTCTAAAGTACCGCGAAGATTAGACAAATTAGCCCACTGACGTTGTCGTCGGTCCATCTGTCATATGATTTCTTCTGTAACCCCATACTACCACCGAAGTAGCCTACATTATTTTTTAATAACCGGGACAGCCCGGAGGGGTTTATTCCACTTATATACAATGGGTTACCAACAATGACTATATATGGTTACTTTTGTATTTATTGATTTTCATATATCCCCTCAAACACATTCATTAACAGCAGAAAACATGCACACGTTGTATTTTATTACTTTCTCGTCGTCAATTCCATATAGGCTAATCGCAAAATGACAAGAATAGAACGAAAACTCGGACTTGCGTGAAAATGTAAATTAGTAGTGGTACAGCCACCGTTTGCTTTCCTTCGAAGTTACTGCTAGCCGAGCAGCGAAGTGTGCCCTCCAGATGCGAACCATGCACCATAAATTAGTCCATAGTCTTCCTGGTCTTTTCGTGGAATTGAAAAATGGCAGTAAAATTGAGTAAAATTACGGCAGTCTGAAAAAGCTAAAGGGAAGATTACTAGAATTAACCTGTTATTTTACCCGGATAAAAAGTGCGGAAGGTGATTTCCAGTTTGCTTGTACTGTATCACCAATGTTAATTATGCAGAACTACCGCATACCTCACATAACTGTATCAAACGTTTTGAGTCAATTACAACGGGCTAACAAAGAAAATCCGGAAGAAAATATTCAGCAACCAAATTAATCCGTTTGAATGTTTTGGTAGCCTACGTAATATGCTGTCCCAGCACGAATGCTTAGCATTTTATAAAACGAATACTAAAGCAAGAAAAGAACAGAAGAGCACACGTTATAATTCCAAGACGTTGACAGGCTATAACCAAAAGTAGGCTACTGCGCCGCATAACATACAAGTTTGATTTGAAGTTATTATGAAAATAAATTGGTTTGCCGCTGCATATTTTCAAACATGGCGGGTAATGGCGGAAAATAAATACAACACAAATGCTACGAGTACTCGACCAATCAGAAATGTTCAGCGCTGCAAGCTCCACCCAAAAGGTTCCTGTACTTTCGGAAAGTACTACCCCCCGAGCAGGAACGTTTTGGGGGGTAAAACAAAGCCCCCAGAACTAAATTTAGACCCTAGTTCCTGCGGTGGAAACGCACTGAGTTCCTCAAAAGGTTCCTAGTTCCGGGGTATAGTTCCTGCGGTGGAAACGCGGCTTCTGACTACTTGCTCTTGCATTTGATTCTGATTCTGGCCTAGCTCCTCTGCTTTGTTTGCTAATTGGATTTTGTGTTTGACCAATAACATTGTTACGTTCGCGTGTGGGATGCGGGCGTGCGTTTTTCTCCCCTCTTTCGTTCTGCTCTCTCTCGGTTGCTTTCATTTCCGCAGGAGTCCGTGTGCCGCCCTTCGTTATTCCCATTGGTCATCCCCGCTGTCCATCATCAGAGTTCTCCCGCTCATCCCCCCCATCCGCCAATCAACTCCCTCCTGCAATCATGTCTCCCCCAATCATGCCTCAGCTCTCAATTTAAAATATCCCCATTTCATTCCTGCAGGAGCCTTCCGTTTCCTCATTTGTGCTGTGTGTTTGGGCAAATGCTAGGTTGTGTGTGTTATTTGAGAGAGTTGTGTGGTCTAAAATTTCGTCCTCCCTGTTTCGCTTCAGAGACCAGTGTTAGGTAAGTTATACATAAACATAAATACAGGGTAAGGGCTCTGTCTAAATACATTAGTTTAGTGGTGGTGTCGCCCCCTGTATTTATGACTGCGGGTCGCAGTTAGGTTAGTTAGACAAGTTTTGTTTTCTGCATTGTTAATAGGTTAGTTATATTACAAAATCGTAGTTAGGGTATTTGTTTGTTATTTTCGGCACCACTCCCTTTTTTTGTACTGGTCTCGGTCGTGTGTCTTGGCGTGTTTTATGTTTGGAAATGTCTGTAAATACTTGTAAATAGCCCCCCCCCACACAGTAAAATCCCTTTCACCGTAGTCCGCCTTGTGTGTCTCTCATTGTTCTCACAAGAAAGCTTATATATTTAGTTACATCTCCTGGTGCCAAATATCAAACATCATTTAAAATATTGCACCCTTAACCCCTAGAAGGGTCGTAACACGTTCACGCTCTTGGCTCTTATTTTGCCCTCTGCTCGCTGTTGTAGGGAAAAACACCTACAAATTGTACAATAGTGAGGGTAAATAATTAAAACGTGTCCGTTAATTAGAACAAATCTAACAAGTAGGCACCAAGGAATGCAAGAGATATAAATATATTACCTCATGTGGTGATCAAATGGTGCAAAATTATAATCAGTCTCATAATTGATCAATCTCATGAAATTAAATAATGATTATGAATTTCAATATTAAATATTAAAATAATAACCAATGATATAACCGCATGCATACGTTCTTTGAGGTGGTAGGCTCAAGCATTTATCTGAATAATAATCAGACCAATGACAAGGTTTAATGACATAAAATCTATTAAAACAAACATCTGAACTAAAATCCTAAATGGCTAAATAAGAGAATATGAAAGGGGACTTGTGTTGCGTGTGTGTCTAGTCACATGTTCACCAGCACTCGTGCAGGAGACAAAAGCTCCTCTATCTTGGAGAGAAATATGAACCAGCCTTTAGCATGGAGTGCTAAATCTGGCCTGGAAATTAGAGGAATGGCATGGACAAAAGGCTACAGAAGTCAGCTACATCTAGTTCATCTCAGTGTACCCTTATACAAGACCATATATCGACTGGGTGTATATAATGCAGGAGAGAATGCATGCACAGATTTTAGTTAAAAGGAAGGCGGATTGTGAGGTAATGGTAGTAATAGAGTATATACGTTAGCTATGCAGGCTAGGCTGTAGTAGTTAACTAACAAGCGACATGATATAATTTAAACATATTACATAAAATCGTGAATGCAATTCTTGTGTTACATAGACTATGCACATTTAACTTGTTGCTATGTTGCAGAATGATGGTAAGTGTAAAGTTAGTTAAACTGATCTCTTGATGGATCAGTTTCTTTAGCCTACTAGCAGTATAGCTAACACATTTATTTGGAGTTATAAACCGCTGGTCGGGGCTGTAACCCAAGAGGGACCGTATATCTCACTCACTACGTGTTCCTTTACTGGCAGGCCAAGTCATTCAAGTCATTTGTGCATACTTCACCATTAATAAAACACTCACTTGCCAAATATAGTATTCACGTTCTAGTCCTCCCTCTCCGGCTGTACAGTGGTCACTGGTTTCATTTGGCGCTTCTGCTGTAAGAGATCTTCCCAGCAGCAGCACATTTATACATATTTTCTTTGTATTTCTACAGGAACTACTTTTGTTCGCAAAACCACCACCAGATGGCAAATGTGAGCACTCAAAACCATATCTGGCAGTTAACACTTCAACTGTGGCACTCACGAGCGAAGTAGAACAGTATTATCGCTGCTCTTGTTTTAACTGGAAAGGAGAGGAAAATATTTTTTAAAGATAAGCTGAAAATAGGGACATGCTTGTTACACATAATATTTTTGTGTGTATATGAGTCACATTTACTATCTATAAACGGTTATTCAATGAACTTCGTGGTCAGACTGTGAAACTTAATAATAGTCAGATAATTTTGAGCACAGTCTAAAGTCATCCATGTTAGTTTCACTTAGGATATAGGGGAGAGTTTGTATAAATGTAACGCATCACAAATGTAACACGGTAAATTAACTTTTTGTTCACTGCCGCTAGTTGTCATTTGAGGATTGTATATGCACAATTCAGTCCTATACCCAGGGCCGGACTTTAGGCAGGGTTAAGCTGGGCTGCAGCCCAGGGCCAGAGCTGCAGAGAGAAAGAAGCATTAAAAAAGACATTTAAATTGACAGAATTTTTTAAACCTGTTCTCGATGATGCAGCAGTACCATCGCTCTTGTCACAGTCTGAGACCGTTGGACAAATGGAGACTTGTTCAACAGCTAGCGCTAGCACCAGCATCAGCACAGGACCACCGTCCTTGTCAGCAGCAGCTAACGTTGAAGAGGCAGAGAGCATGACTTTGGAGAGAGAGAGCATTCCCGACCACAGAGGCCTTCGAGCAACCAAGTCGGGCTGCCACTAATGTTAACGTTACCGCTACTGAGGATCCTTACAGCACTGATCCTGCTCGCTGGGGAAAGGAAAGGTTAGATGATTCAGTCCGAGCATACTGGGCTAAGAAAGGGCCAGAGTCCTGCCAGAATAAGGATGTGGATATCAAAGCTTCAGAACAAGTATACAAACAGCAGAGACGTTTTTTCTCTTCAAACGCAAGCTCGTAAATGGTGAGTACATATCAAGGCAATGGCTCTTATATTACCGTGTGTTTTGTTTTGCATGCCGCATCTTCAATGATCGTAAGTTACCATTGGTAACTGTCAGTCCATCTTCGAAACTGGCTTTGCGACTGGAAATATGTTGCTGAGCGCATAGGAGAGCATGAAAATAGCGAACACCACAGGAAAACGATACTGACCTACATTACACTAGCATCAGACAGCGGAAGACTAGATACAGAACTGCAAAAACAGTTTGAGTCAGAGTGTGTCTACTGGACCAACGTTTTGAGAAGAGTGGTGGCGGCTGTGAAGTTTTTGGTCAAGAGGGGACTGGCTATCCGAGGCTCCCGTGACATATTTGGCAGGCCTGATAACGGCAACTACATTGACATTCTAGAGGTAATAAGTGAGTTTGGCCCATTTTTGAAGGCGCACATACAGAAATTTGGAAATGCAGGATCAGGCACCCCTTCATGTCTTTCACCTAAAACATGTAAGGAGTTTATTGAGCTCATGGGTGATCGAGTTCTGTCAGAGATCGTCAGTGAAGTCAAAATGGCCAAATACTTTTCTATTAGCATCGATTCAATCCCAGATGTTGCACACGTAGTTCAGCTCACATTCATTTTACATGTGTCAACTGGAGGAAACATTCAAGAGCGATTCTTACGATTTCTAGTCCATTGAGGCTTTATGTGAGTCTGCGCTCAAAATTTTAGGAGAGATGAATATTGACATAAGCAACTGCAGGGGGCAGTGCTACTACTCCTTGCACACCCCCAGGGCCTCTGGCCGAGGCGGGGGCACTGGTTTGCTCATTTCCTTGTCCTGGAAGTTCTGTGTCCTCCCCAGTCTTAATCTTATTTCCTTCTCCTTTGAATTCCATGCAATTACTGTAATCTATCCCTCAAAACTTCGCATTATTGTTCTGTACCGTCCTCCAGGTCCACTTGGCTGCTTCCTAGATGAGCTGGACACTCTCCTACGCTCCCTCCCTGAGGATGGTACTCCTGCTATTCTACTGGGAGACTTCAACCTCCCACCAGAGACCTCCCAACTATCCAGGGTTGCCTCACTCCTCCAGTCTTTTGCCCTATACCAGTCTTCTTCTCCCCCCACACACAAGGCTGGTAACCAACAAAACCTTGTATTCACCAGAAGCTGCTCCATTCCCCAACTTATGGTGACACCCCTCCATGTCTCAAACCACTTATTTCTTTCTTTCTCCCTCTCCTACTTACTCCCCCACAATTCATTTAACAGCTCACCCACAGTAACTTTCAAGAGAAATCTCTCTACTCTGTCACATTCCTCCCTCATCTCCACTGCTCTCTCTACACTTCCCCCTCCTGCTTCTTTCTCTAACTCTGCCAGTTGACCTTGCTACCTCCACCTTCAACTCCTGCCTCTCCCAGTCCCTTGACTCACTTTGTCCTCGTGTCCAAACCAGCATGCATTTCACCCCCCTGCCCATGGCTTACTGAGTCACTACACTCCAACAGAACATCACTGCGGCCTGCAGAGAGGAAGTGGAGGAAATCCCATCCTCTGATGACCTGACCGCATATCACACCCTGCTGGCAACTTTCACATCTGCCCTCACATCAGCTAAAGCCTCATTTTTCCAATCATAGATCAGTGCATTTGTCTCTAACCCACGCAAACTATTCTCCACCTTCTCTTCCCTCCTCATTCCTTCTCCACCCCCATCTCCCTCTTCCCTTTCTGCAGATGACTTTCTGGCCGTCTTTGAAGGAAAGGTGGCTGCAATCCGGAGCTCCTTTGCCCATCCAGTGAACCCCCCAACCCCTGGGACAAACCCACGGCCACACTGACCTCCTTCGAGATGCTGGAGGACTCCGATGTACTGCAACTCATCACTTCTCATCGTGCAACCGCCTGTCCACTTGACCCCATCCCATCTACAGTCCTCCAATCCATTTCCAGCGAGATCCTTCCCTACCTGTCCTCCATTGTTAATTCCTCCCTTGCCTCTGGTCATGTTCCCTCTGATTTCAAGATGGCTCATGTTACCCCACTCCTCAAGAAATCCACCTCAGACCCCTCTGATGTAATGAATTATCGACCCGTATCGCTTCTACCTTTTCTTTCCAAAACCCTTGAGCGAGTAGTGCTTAAACAACTAACCTCTTTTCTCCATCAGAACGACCTACTAGACCCTCATCAGTCTGGCTTCCGATCCGGGCACTCAACAGAGACTGCCCTCCTGGCTGTGACGGAGGCACTCGCCACTGCAAGAGCCTCAGGCCTCTCCTCTGTCCTGATCCTCCTTGACCTGTCTGCAGCATTCGACACGGTCAACCACAAAATATTCTTCTCCACCTTGGCTGACATGGGCATTGCCAGGACCGCCCTGTCTTGGTTCGCTTCCTATCTTGCAGATAGGTCCTACCAGGTCTCCTGGATGGGGATCTGCCTCTGCTTCTCATCCCCTTGTTACGGGAGTACCGCAGGGATCTGTACTGAGTCCTCTGCTTTTCTCCATATACACCACACCATCTTGGTTCAGTTATTAATTCACACGGCTTCTCCTACCATTATTATGCAGATGATACGCAACTCTTCTTTTCTTTCCCCCCCTCGGCCACACAGGTCGATGATAAGATATCTTCCTGCCTGGCTGACATCTCCACCTGGATGGCCAGCCATCATCTGAAGCTCAACCTCAACAAAACTGAGCTGCTCTTCTTCCCATGCAAGACCTCCTTACTACGTGAGCTCTCAATCACAGTTGATGGCACCACAGTGACTGCCTCTCACTCTGCCAAGAGCTTGGGGGTGGTCCTGGATGACCAACTGGACCTCAAGGAGCACATCAAGGCAACATCACGGTCCTGCAGATTCCTTCTGTACAACATCAGAAGGATTTGACCATACCTGACGACGCACTCCACCCAGCTGCTCGTCCAGGCTACGGTGACCTGTCGCCTTGATTACTGCAACTCTCTCCTTGCAAGCCTGCCAGCTTGTGCCATACAGCCACTACAGATGATTCAGAATGCCGCTGCCCGACTCGTCTACAACCTTCCCAAATTCTCCCACGTCACTCCTCTGCTGCGATCACTCCACTGGCTACCGGTCGCTGCCAGGATCCGGTTCAAAGCCCTGACCCTTGCCACTTGTTACATGTTGCCCCATCCCAGCACTTTGGTAATTTGTATTTGTCCTAATACTGTAGCTTATTCTTCTGCCTAGTTGGCTTTGCAGAGGTTAGGTCTGAATAGTGTTCACTGTGTGAACTAAACTGTGTTCTTGGCTAGAAATAGCTGTACAAAATAAGTATTGTATCTTACTGAACCTGTGTTTAGTAGTTGTCTATGACCATGAAATTCACTTTTTGTACGTGGCTTTGGATAAAAGCGTCTGCCAAATAAATGTAATGTACTAGGTCAAGATGCCACTTTATTAAAATGTACGCCTTTTAATCAGTGAAGTTACTAGCTCCAGTCAGTGCAACAATTTCTTTCCCACACTCAGCCAACTCTCGCATGGTGTGAATTCACCCTTAGCTCAATGATTCCTTTAACAGAAGCTACTGCTAAGAATAGTTTACGACTATACTTGAACATTTACAAAAAAAAAAAATTTGGGGGCTTTTTTTCAGCTTTATTACACAGAATAGTGTAGAGAGACAGGAATAACTAGGAGGAGAGAGAGGGAGAGGGAGAGACATGCGACAAGGGTTGGCGGTCGGACCCGAACCGCAGACATCGCAGCTCGCAATGAGCATGTGGAAAGCGCTCTATGGGCTATGCCACTGGAGGCCCCTTACTTAAACATTTTTATCAATTGTAACAACATTGATTCTGCAGTATCAGTCTCAATCTTGCTGCACCGCCAAGGACTTTTGGAAAGTGGGCGGCACTAAATAGTAGATACAGTATTCATATATTATATCAATTGTTCAGTAGGCTACTTTTTGAGTTTTCGTACCAATTTAATCTTTCAGTTCATCTGAGTCATTCAGTACATTCAGCACAATCAATTCATTTTGGTCATTTGAGTTTTTCAGTACATTCAGTATATTTTGTTCATTTGAGTCATTGAGTCATTCAGTGGATTTTGTTCATTTGAGTCATTTGAGTCATTCGGTACATTCTTTTTTCATTTGAGTCATTCAGTACATTCAGTACATTTTGTTCATTTGAGTTATTTGAGTCATTCAGTACATTCAGTTCATCTCGTTCAGTTGTGTCTTTTGAACTTTTAACGAATTGAAGGAAACAAACGAAAGACCGGTCTGACGGGCTTCCACTCCAGCACAGTAGTACAGAAGCGATTCTTGTAATTTATTTTATGAGATAAATAGTATCAACAAAGCCTACAATCCTGTAGCCATGTGCCAGTTGCTTACATTTTGATGCATTATTGTCTTCAGTGTTTAGTGACAAGAGGCATGCAGTGGCTGAAGGAAGAATCCAACTCGGTCATGCAAACTCATTCTCAAACTGGTTCAGTGAATAACTGCTCAGAAATAAGTAACCTACTGTTCCTTTATTGGTGAATTCCTACATAGCATGCACCGTTGTTAGGCTTTTCACAGATGATTGTGCACCATTTAGCGTGCAATTAAAAATAAAAGGTGCACAAATTAGGTTATGCAAGTTGCAAAATTGTTTGCAACCAACAAAGAATTGATTATAACTATATAATCTACTTACTTACTCAATCCTCTTTGTTCCCTGTGGAACATAAGGCTGCGACTATCTGCTTCCATCTGGTCCTATCCTGTGCAGCATGTTGTGCCTCGCCCCAAATTAGGTTTGCCTTTTTCAGTTCCGAGGTCACAGTTTTCCACCAGGTTGTTTTTGGCCTCCCTTGTTTCCTCTTTCCAGGTAGGGTCCATCTCAAGGTTACTTTGGGAATGCGGTCCTGGACCATTCTGAGGACATGTGCGAGCCATTGGAGCCATCAATGTTATATATTAGGAACTTCTTAATTCCATCGGGATAATAATTACAAAGATGAAACAGAGAGTGCTGGTAAGTATGACTGCTTTTTACTTCGTTCATTTAATCAACACAGAAGTACAACAAACTCCCCAAGAAGCAATGCAGCACGTACGGTAAGTCTAGAAAGGTAACTGGCATACACAATGTAATTACATACATAACAGTCGATGTTTAATTTCCAGATATAATCTATGTGCTATTTTATTAGAAGAGCACAATATTTAGCAGCGTGGGACAATTTCTAATGAATACATAACTTTATTTGTACAGAATCCATTAGGAAATGCATACTGAAAACATACTCTTTTATTTGCATTTTAATTTGGCTAAATTATGTCATGCAGTCAAAGAGCTGGGTTAAGTTGTAAGTCAATTCCTTTCAATTTCACGCCTGGAAGTGTTTGTCATTGCAATATGAAGATGTTTGGGTGAGGGGGAGTGGTAGGGATCCAGCAGCTGCTTAGGTAGCTCATTGCTGATCCGGACCCTTCACATATTTGTTCTTCAACATTGCCGCTGCTTTCAGTTTATAGGACCATTGCTTTTGAGTGCACATATGGGAGGGGCTTGGAGAGCACAGCCCGTTCAGGCGGATCAATGTTGTTGTTGGATAATTGCTAGTTCACAGCCCAATGGCAAAAATAGTTAAATAGGAGTAGCTGCAGCTTCAGCGAATGGTAAGTTCACAACTTACAGGTGATGAAAAATGAACAAATATTTATTTGGAGGTGAGTCTATACAATTTGTTCACCAAAAAATGAGTTCAAAAAGAACGAATCGTTCGCAAACAACACACCTCTACTTTACACCGTATAGTGCTCTGGTTAGTTAGTTTGTTCCCAGCTGGACTATAAATCCTTCTATTAGGGCACTACTTTGTTATTTTACTTTGTTATTTTTTGTTTTATTATTTTTGAAGGTAAAGCTGGGTGGAACCCTCTGTTGGGGATACGCTATTTGGACAATTGGTTCTCAGACAGCAGAATAACTGCCTTGAAGCTCATTGTTTTAAGCTGTCCCATGCTCAATAAATCTTCGAAGATTAGTCAGATTTTAGTTATGTTGGGGACATACCTCTAATTCTCATACGGGGCACCAAAATGTCAAAGATATCTATATCCTCACAGGTGGCACCAGAATGTAGTAATCAGTCTCATAAAAAAGAAATATAGAAACTATAAATTGGCTATCTCAATTAATAATTACATTAATTACTAAAATTACACAGTAATAGTTTGTCTTAACCAAATCATATTATACATTCAGCTAATACCAAATTAATATAAATGATTCAGCTAAGAGGTGTAGGTATTCTAGTGAGTTAATTTGATTAGCAGTGGCTGACAACCAGGGAAATATAATAAGTTTATTGAACACAAAGCACCAAAAGGGGCAAGGCACCATTCAATACTATAATGTACAACAAACTATGTGTGAGTGCATGTGTGTGTGAGTGCGCATACACATATGTTTATGTGGGTGTTAGCACTGGGCGCGCATGCATGCAAGTATGTGAGGAGACTGGTATGTTTTCCTGCATGTGGGGTTGCACAACGTGTATGAATGGGGGGTTTTTTGAAACTACCTGAAGCTAGTGGTTAAACAATGGCACATGAAGCATCCCAAACAGATGAAGTATAACAGTATGGTCATCGGCGTGCGTTTCTCGAGATCAGCATGCCGTGCTATGACTAGTTAGTATTTAAAATAGACCATAACTGTTCTGTGTGTGATGTTTTTTAAAAATAAAGCAGCGCGGTGGATGGCTTAGAGCCTAAATAAAATGGTAAAACATGTGAAGTTAAAATAACCATTAACACAGTTATGCATATGCAGTCCGAAGCGCTACGATGTTAAACTATATGACCGGTGTTACAGCCTTACTTTGTCCTTTGGATTAGTTCAGTTTTCGGAATGCTTTCTGGTTTCCAGTGTAGGAGTTCAGTGAGGAAATGGGGGAGCCGTTCACCCTTTTTCTTCAGTTCCAAGACATGAATCTTGATCCTTGTCGCAGGTCGCTTGCTTCGTTTGGCTAACTGGAACTGCAGGATCTGTAGCTATTGGTGCGTGGCTGTCCATGGTACTTCTTCGGCCACTTAGCCTCTGGGGCATCTTGTCTACTGCAGCCAATAGCCTAGGGTAGGTCTAAATCCGTGCTTGTGTTGCTTGATTGCAGAAGCCTCGCAAAATCTTCCCAGTGTGTTGCACACAAGAGGGAGAGAGTTGGGGGCAAGCAACTCGGGAGAAGGTGGCGAGTCCCAGGAGAGAGCAAAACGGAACAGAGAGAGTGAAACAAAGGCGACCTCTGTTTTATGGAGGGTCGCGTGTTTAAAATTTACAGTAGGCCAATACTGTAACTGGAAGCCTGTAGTAGGAGGTATGGATAAATGTGTCACCCCTTGGGTGACACTCTTAACACATTGGCTTTGTAGCTTTGTGGACTGTCTTTTGCAGAACATGGTACCTACAGTTAGTTCTGGACAGGCAGATAAGGACCTGTCCGGATCATCTGACTGCAATACATTTCCCATACTCATTCCCCACGCATTTGCCTTATCACACATCTTGTCATGGTCTGACCTTAGACCAGGTCATAACACTACATATAGAATGTACTTTGAACATGTACATATAGAACAGTGTAGAAGAGTAAAACCAGGTTTCAACCACACATGTGCTAAACTGGCCAACACATTGCGTAAAACCTACAAAAAAATCACGATTGGCTGAAAAAGGTTTCTTTACTCTTACCAATTGATATGAAAGCATAGAGAAAATAAGTGTATTAAAAACATGACAAAATCACAACTCTTTCAATCCTGCTTTCCTACTGTTTTTGGCAATAAACTACAAAAAAACATGGGGGGGGGGACCTGTGAATATGACCTCCTACACTCATTCATGTACAGCCATCTCACTACACACACACACTTTTGCACAACTGTCTACTGTCATTATTGAACACACAGTACAATAAACTGCATTCACTTTAATCTGGCATTCCTTTGACTGTTACAGCTGCACACCTAGCAGTTTCAGGGTCCTTATTTAAACAAAGAACTCTGCACCCCGTAGTCACTCCCCTACAAACTACTGTCAAATCACTTGCAGTCTCCTTCTATTCATTACTGAGGAAAGGTTAAAACATTATTTTGGAGTCAGATAACATTAAATAAACCCAATTCCAGTAGCACCAGGTAAGACTACACCTGGTGTCGCCACCAAGATACTTCCACCATTTTGTGAATCTGAGGGGTTCCTTGCACCAGGGAAGATCATAATGAAGAATCATATCATAACTAAAAAATCACTTACATAAAGCGTTATATAATCAATTATATAAAATTTAATGACTTGATAAATTACAGTTCACTAAGTGCTGATTGTTTACATTCCATAGCCAATGTATTTAATTGTACGCTGCTTCATCCCACACGATGTATTAGTTGGAATGTACACTACCGGTCAAAGGTTTTAGAACACCTCAATTTTTCCAGTTTTTATTGAAATTTACGCAGTTGTCTCAATGTACTCTGAAATTAAAGCACAGAACAAATAAACAATTGGAGATTTAAAAAAAAATTATGGCATCATTCTGTTTAACACAATTTATTCTAATTTTTTGACTCATCAAAGTAGCCACCTTTTGTAGATATAACAGCTGAACAAACTCGTGGCATTCGTTCTACAATGGAAATAATATATTGTTCGTAAAGATCTTCCCAACACTGTTGCAGAAGTTCCCACAAATGTGTTGCACGTGTAGGTTGCTTTGCTTTCACGCTTCTGTCCAGTTCAACCCAAGCCAGCTCGATGGGGTATAAGTCCAGAGACTGTGCTAGCCATTCTATGATTTGAAGCCTACCATCTTCTTCTTTCCTTCTAAGATAGTTCTAACATAGCCTGGAGGTTCTGGGTAATTATCTTGCTGCAGGATGAACCCCTGACCAACTAGGCATTGACCAGAGGGTATTGCATGGCGCTGCAAAATGCTGTGGTAGCCCTTTTGGTTCAGGATGCCAGTCACTCTGCAAAAGAGCCCCAGACCATCAGTTGGTGCCACACACTGAGGAACCATGCTTTCACCTACTTGACGGCATACAAAAACCCTCCGTGATGAACTGAAGATTTCAAATTTTTACTTCAACCACTGTGGTCGAAGTGACCAAGTCTCAGTTTCAAGAAGAGAAGACTTCCAGCTGCAGGTTTGACAGGTCAAGTGGCAGTACAAAAGCCATTGCTAAAATGGCTAAATAAGAAAAAGAGGCTTGCCTGGGCCATGAAGCACTGGCAGTGGACTACTGAAGACTGGAAGAAGGTCTTATGGAGCGATTAATCAAATTTTTAAATCTTCGGTTCATCACGCAGGGTTTTTGTACGCCGTCAAGTATTTTTGAAATTGAGTGTCTTTAAATAGGTATTTTATAATGAGGATATTTCACACTGTAATGTAAGCTTTCATTGGTAGATCAGTAGTTTTTGTGTTTTATGCACCAGATATGACATGAAAGCAGGAACATTGCCAAAACGTGGTGGATGGTTGAATATTGTTTTAATGTCATCCCATCCCCATACAAGAAAACATTACATACTGTAGAGTACAGAAATACATACGAGAGTAAATGATTACAGATTTAGGTACTGTACCGCATTGTGTGACAATGTTTTTGCATATTTTTAAAAAATCTGATATCAATGGTTCATGTTAAACCATTAGGGGCTCATTTATATGCTTTATAATGGACAAAAAGCATTTTATTCATTTTTGGAGAGATTCTGGATATGTTTCTGGACCCCTAGATATTTTAGACCACTGTACTGACAGAAATCTTGTAATTCCCACTTGAAAATCATGCAAGAGTGAGTTTCCTGAGTCAGAACAGTTGATTTGTAGTGAAATACATAATTACATTGTGATTTACTGCAGTGCAATTAGACATTTTGGATAGATTTGGAGACACTGGGTATACCCTAACTTTTTGCTTTATAGATCTTTAGTAGTTCTACATATCCACCCTTTAATTTTATGAACTTGTGGTCACTGAGTTTTTGATCCAGGTCATGGGATCTCTCAGTATTCCTTGCCAACTAAAAATAAGCTAATTCATTTTTGTTTTTTTTGCCTAGACAATTGCCTTTGTGGCACTTTATTTCTTCCTAATGAATATAAACTAATCTAAATTAGTATTGTAAATGGTATGAATGTCTTCATTTTAAAGCCATTTTTCAAGTCTCTGTGATGCTCACATCTGGAGTTGTAATGCTACAAATAGGGTACCCCTAAATGGGCAAGGATTGGCCAGATTTGGCATATGCGCAGAGGGGATAACAGGCCCCCATGGTCAGTTTTGGAATGGACTACCTAAATTACAACACATTTTTTGTCATGTCATGCTGACTGAATGTTCATATATAAACTTGATCTAAAACTGAACAAACCTTAATTTCAATGTGATGGCTGACTACACTTTGCCTCAATAAGATGTGGAATGTCTGGTGGCTCTGATGTTGTTGCCACAAGTTGATGTCTGTTAGTCTGGAACAAAGTCTGTCCTTGGCAAGTGGGAGCTTGGAGTAGAACTGTTCACAGTGGTATGTGGTTCCAAACAGTGATGCCATCTTAAGCACGTTTCCTCAAATTCGGAAATTTGTTAACGCTTATGTTTTGCTTGTAGAAATCTAGCAAATTCATGTTGCTGTGTCTGGCCCTTAGCTGAAAGCTGTTTTGCAATTCAATGATCTCTAGCTGCATGCACTCCGGCACATCAGCACTGACTGACATTACAACACTGACATTAAATTGAGTGGCAAAGATGTTGAGATCCAGTTCTTTTGCCTTCACATCTTGAAATCTTTCACTAAATTTCTCTAACAAATGAGCACATTCCTTTGCATATGCTGTTGCCCTTTCAGGCTCAGGATTTTGATCACGGAGAGTAGGGAAATGTACCATGTTCCCCCTTTCAAGTTGCACCTGCCACAGCTTTAGTTTAGCTTCAAATGACTTCACATGGGAAAGGAGTGAGATCAGGAGCTGGTTTGCCCCTTGCAGTTTAACATTGAGGTCTGACAGATGGCTGGTAATGTCCACCACGAAGGCAAGGTCATAGAGCCACCTGCTATCATTAAGTTCCTCCACACGACATCCTTTCATTTCCATGAAAACTTTCACAACGTCCCTGAGTTTGTAAAACCTTCTCAGCATGGTTGCCCTGCTTAGCCATCGCACCTCACAGTAGTAAACCAGATATCCATCCTCAGTTTCAAGGCCTTTCAACAATTCCTTGAACTGGCGATTATTCAACCCTCTGCATTTAATGAAGTTAATGCAGGAAGCAACCCTTGTCATCACACTGTTCAGACATAGCGACTATGAGCACAGATTTTCTTGGTGAATGATGCAATGGCATGTGACTACATCACTTGGATCCAGACCAAGACCTGCCATCTCTTTTTTGAGGAGGGTCACTAAACCCTTGTGAGAATGCCCAGATAAACACTATTGTCCAGTGTGGCATGCGTGGGGGGTGTAGTTGCAGATGAGGCTGCAGGGAGGAGGTGCTTGGTAAATGGACTCCGTCTTTGGCATAGTTGTCCTGAATTACTACTAATAAAGCTAGAACACAGAGTTTGAGTTTGGTCATAGTTTGGTTGCAGGAGCACTGAAAGTATAAGCTGACCAATCTCAGGACGCCGGCATCGTGGCCACTTGGGGATTGCACCAACAAGTTAAATCACAATGGTTCATGGAAAATAGCAATCTTTACAGTGACTTCCAGATGCAAGTATGTTTTTGTTTTAGAAAATATAATCATTTTGAAATCAGTTTGGATAGCATTAAAAACGAACCCTTCTCTGCCTTTATTTCATAAGCCTTGAGGCACACACCTTAATGCCGACCCTTATTCAATTGCAATTCTGCTTATATCTAGTCTTCCTTGCTTACCATGTTGAATACAGAATTCACCTGGAGTAAAACCATCTGCCAAATGACAAATTTGTAAATTGTATACCATTGAACTGCCTTGACTAGGACATAAATTTGTAATTATAAGTCATTCACACAGTTCTGTTTTAAGCGTTAAGCACTAATCATTGAAAGCAAACTGGAAAGAAGCATATTGGCAGTTACCTTTAAGGAAAAGTACAAAGTCTTTCACTTCACAGGAACAGTCCCATGGGTTCCCCTCCAGCCGCATCTGTGTTGAGTGCAGTGGGAGGTATGTCTCCGGGCTCAAACGGGTCAGTTTGTTTCCAGAGAGGTCCAAATGAGCAAGCCTATTCTGTGTGTAAAAGCTTCTGAGGGCAATGGTGTAGATCTTGTTGTTAGCCAAGTTCAGGCTTGTGAGACCAGAGAGGCCAGTCAGACTGTGTTCTTCCAAAATTTCTATGTCGTTCTGGAATAGGGTGAGGTTTTCCAAATTGGCTGGCTGGCAGAACCATGACACACTGATCTGGGAGAGATTATTCTGGTACAAGCTAAGCTTCTTTAGCTGGCAGAATGACTGGAATGCACCTGTGGAGACTGTAGTAATTCCAGCATTTGCTATTGTTAGACTGCTCACAGATTCCAGTGTCTCACCACTGAACATACTGGAATTTATTTCCCTCAAATTGCTAACTAAGATGACGATGGAGGACAGGCCAGGAGGAAAGCCTGAAACAAACACAAAAACATGGTAAACGTCATAAATAAATCATAACAAAGTTGATTAATGGGAGTTCAAATTAGACTGTTATGGATATGGTGATGTGGAATCTATTAGTGGGGGCCTGTCTTTTTTAGGAAATGGTATACAATTGGTGTTGTAAAGATAGTCCTGCATGGGTAAGACTTTGGTGATCTGCACCTGCCATGGACACTACACCACAGTGTTCCTGTCATGCAGCCTACGAATATAATTTTTTACTTCCCTCAAACTCTCTGACCCTTTGATTCAATCACCCACATCCTGACCTGCGACGATGCTGATACATTTCTCTCATATTTAAAATTAATTTTATATAAGGCTATCGGTAAGTTAAATGCTTGCACAAAGATATAGTGTAAGCCCCTGAGTTAATACTTTGAGAATTCTGCCAAAAGAAAGAAAATGGCTAATTTTCATAAAAAATAGTCCAA
Organism: Anguilla rostrata; assembly: GCF_018555375.3. Classification (NCBI taxonomy): domain Eukaryota; kingdom Metazoa; phylum Chordata; class Actinopteri; order Anguilliformes; family Anguillidae; genus Anguilla; species Anguilla rostrata. The sequence continues at coordinate 22,860,668 of NC_057942.1, read as the reverse complement.
TGGTGGCACTATCATAAATGCCAACAAAAACATTTTTACATAACTGGAATGAGTGGCAAACATGCTTAACGAAAATGTTTACTGTAGCCTCTTTAGCCATGGAGTGACTGGCAAAGCACTTGAAATACTGTAGTTTAAACCAAGATTAATTAATGTTCTTTGGGGTGTTAGTAAGTAATTGATGATTAATTATTCTTCATTACACATTCACGTCGATCATGCTTAGTGATTAAAAAGATACATTTTATTTCGGGTTGCCTAATGCACCCCTCTTTCAGAGAAAACTTAATTATATAAATTGTCCACCAGACTGAGCTGTATATATAAACCTACAGTGAGAGATTGGACATTTACATCTGGGTACTGGCACTCAAATGCTTAGGCAAGATGTTTACCATTATGTTCCATCTGCCTTAATTCAACTCACCAATGCCCTCTTGGTGAGTTGAATTAATGAGCTATTATATATATATAGTTAAAAACTACACAACAGAGAGAGAAGTCTGGGCCATTATTTTATGTCATTGAGCTTGATGACGTATAACGTCGGAGCAGACTTCCCTCTCTGTTGTGTAGTTTTTTGATAATTCTGAGGATAAAATTTAAAGAATATTTGATATGATTTTGATATGCAAAACATGTACATCAGGATAAAGAGGTTGTGTAATTATTTGCTCATGAGAATATAATCTTTAACGTTTTCCTCTATGGAAAATAGAAACCATTGTTTCAAACCACTTCCTAGGTCCAGTCGCTTGTTTTGTAGTGTGTGGAACTTTAACATTCTATTGCTGACAGCACAATTATGCAGTCCTCTGACAATCTGAAAAATACAGAGCTAATTTACTGCCGGTATTACTTACACGTGTTTCACAACTTTCCACATATGATAGGGAAAAGAGCCACATGTGTTTGCACCAATCAAAATTAAGGTATCCACAGACAATCAGGGGAAGAGTAGCTCATAACCAATCAGAAAGAGCAGCAAAGTGGCAGGGAGTAGGGGTGCCTGTCTCCCTAAATTTTGGAATCAGCACTGACTCTGGCTGAAATTTCTGGAGTTGTGGAATCGACTCTTCAACTCCAATAGAATTTGATTTCAAAAAGCACTTTTTGGGCCTACAATATGCTTGACCTAGCCCAGTGGTGTCAAACTCGTTGCCATGGAGGGCCGTGTGTATGCAGGTTTTCATTCCAACCAATTAATGCTGCCTTAATTGAGTCCAATTACTCATTCAGCCATATGCGTTTAACTGCATTGAAGCACAGAATATAAGAAAATCTTTATTTAGACAATGCGGGTCACCATAGACGTCGGGTCACCATTGTGCACAAACCTGCATCCCTAATTCAGCAAATAATTTAACTAATTATATAATCAAGATCTGAGGCTGGAATGAAAACCTGCATACACACGGCCCTCCATGGCAACGAGTTTGACACCACTGACCTAGCCTATACTAAACATTGATAAGCCAATCAGTGGTGTATTCTAGTATAGGCTACTTGTGAACATATGCTTGCCCTGATTTGCAATTCAATTTAAGCCTAATGTGGGAAATAAATTTAGATGTACTAAAAAACACAAGCCCATTGTATGAGGAAAGATATGTAGTTAGAGAGCACAGGCCCAGTGTATATGGGAAAGGAGTGTATCAATGAGCACCAGCTGTCTCCCCCCTAACGTACCCCCCTAGCAAAGGAAGAAAGATACAGGTGGACCAAGGTCGACCTAGGCAACCAAAATGTGGGAAATAAATACAAATGTACTCAAAAAACACAAGCCCATTGTATGGGGAACCGGCAGCAGGGGAACGCTTCATACTAAATAGATACAATAAGAACAAACACGTAATACACACATAATTTCTGCCCTGCTGACTAAGCTGTATAAAGGCGCCTTTGTGAAACTAACGGAACCTTCTGCCTTTTTTGGAAAATGTGTTATCAGAATATGTGACTTATGATAGAAGGGGGAGGGTGAGACAGGCGGGAGACGAGCACTAGGGAGGGGCTGATAAACAATGGTGTCCGAGAATTTGGTGTCAGATAAAAATGATGTCAACAACATTACGTAATTAACAAAATTAAATGGGAAGTACTAGATTTAAGCTACACAACAGGAGGAGTTAGAAAAATGGATATTAAGAGGCAGTTGGCCCGAGGGGAGAGTGGGTGTGTGTGCGCGCACATGGTGTGTGTTTTGGGAATGCTTGGAGAATGATCTGATGTATTGTCTTTACTTATGAGTGATTGATAATTGTACTGAACTGCGCAGATCAGCCCGGGTTATTTTATGTAATCTTTGATTTACTAACAATAAACCCAGTTGCATCAGACTCTGAGAAGTGTGCATCTTTTGAAGAAGCATTCAACAGTGTGGAGGAGAGCGACCTCGGCGTTTCTGGCCCAGGCCGGGGCCCGCTTTCTCCCTCCCACACTAAACTGAGCAAAAAATTAAGAAGAAATGAGTCCCACACTTACTGCCCACTGTTTCTTCCTAGCTGCAACCACCCGATGATGTCCAGAATTCCATACATTAATTAGGCCTATTGTCTAATGTGCAATGGCAAGACCATAAAATATGTAGAAAAAGTGTAAGTTTAAGAATAATTAAGCCTGTTGTTGAATGTGTCAAGGTAACACATTAAAAATATGCAGTTAGAAAGTGTTTAAGAATAACTATGTTTCATTGAATCACAAGAAGCTAGACTAGGCTACGAAAACATAATTGAAATGAGTGTCCGTGATGAAGAATAGGCTACAGTAAGAATACCATGGAGGTATTTTTGTAGCAAAAGTCACAAATCTGTAGAATGGATTCACAGATCTGTAAATGGGATTTTGCAAATCAGTTGAATGGATTCACAAATCTGTAAACAGTTTCCCAAATCTGTAATTTAATATGAGCATACACACAATAACAAACTTGAACAAAGACAACTAGAACAATGTTAATGGCAGACTGTGCAGGATTTTTTACTTGAATATTATAAAATAACCATGTTAAGGCATATCTACGATTCACTGGTTATCAATTTATTTACTTAGTTTTGCTGAATTGTGCACCTTTTACCTGTTTATTCTAAAATGTGCTCAGGTGTTCATGGGCATGATGCTCTTTTCTGTGTGGGGAGGGGTGGACATGGCTACAGAGCCTGTGGATTTTTGGATAAGATTCCAACAAAGTGTTTGTTGCTAGTTTGCTGCAATTGACAACCTGTTAAAATACTTGGATTGCAATTGTGGTTGGAATAAAAACTAGCATTCACAGTGGTACCCAAGGACTGAGTATGAGAAACACTGTTTTAGTTAAGAATTGTTGATGTAAAGGCTAATTACTGATCACTGATCACTATCACATCACTATTAAAATAAATAGACATTGGAGATGCACTAATAAAATGGAAATTTAACTGATATAATATATAAATACAGTTTTGCCATTAATGGCATGATGCATCAGTAGAGGAGGGACAGAGACTGTCTGTAGCCAAAACATGGAATGCTAACAAGCTATTGTCAGTTAGCTATCAATCTAATGTCCTGTTAGACTGTAAACAAAATGCATGTGGACAAGTACTGTCCACTGGTTTTGTGGTGACATTACGCAATTCGACTACGAAAGATTTCAAAAATGAAACTCAAGCTATCAAGATAAACTCATTTGATTCGTGATAAACTGAGCTCGCTAAAAAAACAGGCAATGACTTGGTTTGACAAGGATTTTGTACTAACTTACAGTGCAGCGCCCTCTTCATTCTCCATCACAGCTCCATGTGCTTTCTCATACGGTGTTCATCAATCGCTATTGTGCTCCCATGCCAGGCAAATTCAGCTTTGCACATTTTGCAGCAAACTGTCTTCTTTGTGTTCTGCAATGTAAAGTGTTCCTATACTTTTGAAGATTTTGAGTTGCACCCGAGTTTCCACTGGGAGAACTGCCACTCTGTCTCCGCCATCTTCCCAATTTGTTTTCATTCTAGTAACGTAAAATAATGTGCAAGACCTAACTTTAAAAAACAAGATCCAACTAATCGATAATTTAATTTGTTGCGAACTAATGTTAATTGTCAGTTTTGTTGACATCTTCGATTAGTTGTTGCAGCCCTACAGCGAAGCAAAAAGACAAGCCAACAGGGCTAAATCAAAAACTAGAGTCAACCTTGGAATGACTTTTCTTCGGTGGCGCCAGCTGAAGTTTACCAAGGGGATGAGAAACGATGCAGAGCTAGGCCTGTTTTCTGTTGGACCTGGAAGTAGCATTACTTTTAGCTAGTTATCTTACACAGCTAGATGCCAAGGTTTGGGTAGCTTTTGTATCGAATTCTGTTCTTCTATCAAGATGTCTTCCCCCAGAGAAACTGCTGTTACTGTTTATAGTTGCAACTTCACTAGCTTGGTAATTCACCTGCATTTATTTCAATTCATTTCAATTATTTCAAATTAATTCGATACATAAAGCCACCTTCACTAACAAAGCTAACAAAGTTGCTAACAACTTTGAAATGGACTTTGAAATTTACTTTATATGTATATTAGCTAGCTATAATAGACCTATGGCCAGGTAAATGTCCAGGGGAGTATTTCAGGAAGCAGGATTACGAAGTTGGCTGTATAACTGCGTGGAGTAACACCCAGGACAGCTCTTTTTCAACCCATGTCCCAGATTTGGGAGGGTTCCGAGTTTACTTCCAATTATCCACTTTACTCAGTAATCTAATCATGCTTCATGATTACACAGCCTAGAATAGCTAAATACCAAATGAAGAAAAACACAAAATAGCTGCACTGGTACTATGGAGTAACTATGCTGTACAGTGTTCCTACGTGCTAAGGGGTGCACTTAGTGTAAAGATTGTTATAACAACGCCTAATTACTGTTACCATCTACATGGAGACATTTTTTGCGGCCAAAAATGCTATTTTCAATATCTCTAAAGCATCTCTTCGCTTGACATTTTGCTTATATTGCTCGAGGGTGTGTCCTCAACTGAAATGTGGGTGAGGTTGAGGACAAAGGAGGTGTGAGTGGGGTTTACAAACATAGCGTCTACAAGGGCAGCAAAATCCTACATAGTATACCTTAAATTTAGGCTATATTGAAATAATTTACCAGGACTTAGCGTAGCCTAGCAATAATTTGGAATCTAGGACAGGCTATTCCTTTATGTAGCTAATGTCCCTAATGCATCCCTAGATTTTAAAATATAATATATAGTATATATTTGGTCTTAGATGTTTATTTTTTGTTTTCTGCATTAGTGTTTCAGTAGAAAAGAGCAAATGTATGATTTCCAAACATGAAATTTACAGATACATTTTTGTATTTTGTTAAATAAAGTAATATTTTAAGTAATAGACTACTTTTCAGATAAAACTTGATCAAGGATCTCTGGGATTACCTGGAGAGCCAGAAGCAAGCGAAACAGCTAAAATCTGCAGAAGAACTGTGGCAAGTTCTCCAAAATGCTTGGAACAACCTACCAGCCGATTTTCTTATAAAACTGCCGGACAGTGTACCTAAGAGAATTGATGTAGTTTTAAAGGCGAAAGGTGGTCACACAAAACATTGATTTTATTTTGTTTTTAACTATTTACTGCTCTTTATATTATTTTTTCGATATTTATAACCTTTCATTTCATTATTTTTGAAAGCATCTTAGCTGTACAGAATTTTTTTTTTTACAGGTGCCTAAGACTTTTGCACAGTACTGTACATTTATTGATTATGATAATGAGTTGGTAACAGGCTAATTGAAAACAATAATTTGTATAATATGATGAATAAGATTATACGAGAAAATTATGATTTTGCGATGGCTAAACATAAGAGGTTGGCAGTACTACCATTTAACATTTAGGGTTAGTTTGTGTAATTGGTTAGTGACACGCTACTCTGTTATTTGGTTAATTCCTTATACCAGTCTCATAAAAAATTAAAGTTCAACAATGTAAACTACAAGGTCAGGGAATTTGCTATTCCCGACCAGAGGTGGGTAGTAACGCGTTATATTTACTCCGTTACATTTACTTAAGTAACTTTTTGAATAAATTGTACTTGTAAGAGTAGTTTTAATGCAACATACTTTTCACTTTTGAATAAATTGTACTTGTAAGAGTAGTTTTAATGCAACATACTTTTCACTTTTACTCGAGTATATTTGCGAAGAAAAAATGTTACTTTTACTCTGTTATATTCGGCTACATTCCGCTCGTTACTTTTATTTTTTACCCATTTTTTACTCAATGGACATTCTGTTTGTTTCATTCTCTCAGAGAGACTTCAGCCAAAGAGGCTGACTGGTCTTTGCTTTGGCTCTGTCACAGCCCCAAATGACTCCGTTTCACCAATCAAACATAGCCAGTAACAGCACACAGAAGGATGAGTGGGCGACAACAATGGCTGAAACAACGGCGGGTGATTCGTAGGAGGCAGAACACCCCTGGCTTCATGTTCAAATTATGTTTTACTTACAGACTACCAAAAACAGTAGTTACATTATGCGCTGCCTTCTTTGTCTGCCTAGAAATGTGGACATTTCAGCCTACAAGAACTCAACTTCGAACTTGAGAAAATATGTGGCGGTAAGTTGTAGGTTCGTTTTGGCTGTGGATAGCTAACTATTTGACTGAGTGGTCATTTATTGTCTTGGACAATCCGTTTGTGAAATATACGCGCATCGGTACCTTCCAAAATAGCTGTGCCTAATACCACACGCCTTGTTTACGGCGTTGTCGCCCTTTTTAGTACAGTCTGGCTTGATTGACAATTCATTTATTCAGTAGGTGAGCGTATAAGCTTTCTAACGATGTATAACATGTCTAATTTTGCTTTTGGAATAGCGTTTTTTAGGTCAGCATTACTATTTTTCGTAATTTCTTGGGAAATACTATTATTGTATTATAGTATTGAGGACTTCTGGGCATAGCTAAGCTGCATGTTTGCTGATAGACCTAGCTGACATCGTTTTCTGGAGCAAAACAGAAGCGGATTGAACTGTATTGTTGATTTACTGTCTCTGTCTCCATCTACTGAACACAGATAAGATTTCATCATTGCTATGTAAGGAGGCTATTATTGTTCAAAATACTTCGGTTATATACGTTATTTTTGAAATTGAGTGTGTTTAAATACGTTACTGGTATTAATGTGGATATTTCACACTGTAATGTAAGCGTTAGTTAGTAGTGTAATAGTTTTTGTGAAGCATGCAACAGTCATGACGTGAGCGCTGGAACATTGCATAGCATTGCATAGCATACATAAGTTTGTTTACGCTAAACCGGAAGTTCTGCACATATTCCGCGCAAGGCATCATGGGACTTTGGAATATTGTGGATAAGTGCATCATAAGGTACAATAATGGTGCGACAAAGCATTATGTTTTCCACATATAAAGTTTCTGTTTGAATTTGAGCAGGCTCCTCTTTGTTGTGATGATGAGTCTATTTTAATGGATAAATCCCCTGTAGCCTCATTGATATTTTTTCTGTCAACGGAGGGTTCACCCCAACAAACTAATGAGGTATATAGACTTAATAGAGTACAACAGAAAGCGAAAATCTTCCTCTTCTGACGAACCTCTAGTGTATTGTTTTATTTAAAGGGATATGATTTAGGTCATATTTGAATTTGCACATGGCTATTTTATATTTAGTTTATTTCTACTGGACAAGCATTTACAATTTTATATTTTGGACATTTGGATTTTTACGTTCATCTTGCTCTGCTTATTTCAACATTAAATCAGATTATATGAAGTAACTCAGTACTTGAGTAGTCTTTTCACAAGATACTTTCTTACTCTTACTCAAGTAATTATTTGGATGACTACTTTTACTTCTACTTGAGTCATTATTATTTTAAAGTAACAATACTTTTACTTGAGTACAGTTTTTGGCTACTCTACCCACCTCTGTTCCCGACCAACATACGCACAACCAACAAAACACAACAACAAACAGCAGTAAAATAACCTAAACAGGTATTTCAAATTTTACTCTATACTATAATTTGATGTCAGTGTAAAGTAAAATGCGTTTCAATATTTAATGGTGATAGTAAGCAAGGCCAGTCCTTAATTCCGTTGGGTGATGCTCGTTCAGCTCGTCAGCTGGTCCCAGGGGTTCGTGGCAGGTGCGCAGAGACTTGGGAAACTTCTTTTGTGAAGTCGGGGTTGCGACGGTTTCCAGTCAAGATGACGGATGTGCACAATCTTCCACTTGGACCCGGCCGCAAGGAAGATACGGAGGAAAAGTATGTATATGCGTGTTCCTCAAACAGCTGTAGATGGGAAATAAACCAGCTTGGTTTATTTTGCGGGAAGGTCTCCAGCAAGGTGCGAGTTGGGAAGTGCAGCATAGTCTGGCAATGTCCTTAAGGAGATACGCGTCTGTTCTGTTAGGCAAAGCCTTACCTCAGAGCAACGTTGTTAGGTTTTTATACTCAGAAGTCACTGAGACGACGGAACCCCATGTGTAATCTCTGTAATGTGATTGGTTTGTTATTTTAGCTACACAAATATTTGACTGGCTTGTGGTATTGGAGCAGTCAATGAAACGTGGATTGATAGACCATTGATTACTGCGCTAATGTTTAAGCTTGTTAAATTGGGCTCCCCATTCCTCCAAAAAGGAGGTGTTCCTTGCCCCAAGCTGATGCTTAATTGATCTTGCAGAGAGTTTATTGCAGGGTCACAAAAGGAAGGGGACAGGAACATACTTCCTTGGTTGACCAAGAAAGTTAAGGATGAACATGACTCAGTCCTGTGGTCTGGGACCCAGAGACCCAAACTTTCTGTGTATAGTTATACGTTGTTACACTGGGTTATGATTAAAAAGTTGACTTACTGAAAGTGTTATATAAGAAATTATATAGAATATCATACAGATCTTATGGTAACTTGGTAAATGTATTTCTAAAAGTGTACTTTTAAAAGCCTATATATCTAATGCCGAGTTCACGCTACACGATTGTAGCCCTGATTTTCCACTCGCCGACAGTGTTTGGAGATCGCCGACAAAAGCCCCAGATCAGAGGCAAATCGGCGTTCACTCGGGGCTCGCAAATCGGTGCTCGATCGCTATGTGTGAACTGTTCAAAGACGTGATCCGAGAGACTCGCCGATGCATCGCAGACGCCCGAAAGATATCAAGCAGGCTAAATATCTGGACCTGTCCAAATCCTGTGGTGTGAAGTGCTGTGACTGGCAATGAGGGCAGCGACGAGCTACAGCGAATGAGAGCGCAAGACATGGGGTAAGGGGAAACCTGGGGGAGGATTTGTAACACCTGCAACACGACAACATCAACAAGCATGGCTACATTATGGCTTTATTTATTTATTTATTTATTTATGGCTTTATTTTATACATGGCTCCATCTCTCTCTGCAGAACAGACAATCCTTGCTGCCTGCGAATCCCAATCCATTCTCTCACCCATATTCTTTTCTTTTTCTTCCTTGTTTTTTCGCTGCAAATCAGCGCACAAACAACTTGGAACGCTCGTTTCTTGTGGACATCTATTTTTGGAAGAAAAAAATCCTGTCTTGCGCATGGTATCGCATCATTTCCCGTGTCACTTCTCACATGTGTTTTTGTGACAAAACATACTTTGGAGACCGGTTATGCTTTAAGCGCCTCCCGGATAGCTGAGCTCCTCACTCTATCAAGGAGAGCAAGCCCTGCCACCCTATGTAGAATCCCCATTTTGGTCGCTTGTATTCGCAATCTCACTCTTTCGGTCACTACCCATAGCTCATGACCATAGGTGAGAGTAGAGATGAAGATTGACTGGTAAATCGAGAGCTTTGACTTTTGGCTCAGTTCCTTCTTCACCACCACCATCCGATACAATGCCCGCATTACTGCAGCCACTCCATCTACATGGCTGTCGATCTCCAAATCCCAACCGCATAACACTCAGCTGCAAACCGCTCTAGTGTGCATCGAAGGTCACAGTATGATGAGGCTAAGAGTAGGATGTCATCTGCAAATAGCAGAGATGCCACTCCATTGTCCCCAAACTGGACACACTCCATACCTCAGCTGTGCCTTGAAATCCTGTCCATGAATACCAAGAAGAGGAGGGGAGACAAAGCGCATGCTTGGCGGAGTCCGACACCCACTTTGAACAAGTTTGACTTAATGCTGAGAATGCGAACACAGCTTTCTCTCTGAGCATACAGGGACCGAATGACACGCAACAGTGACCCCGGCACCCTGTACTCCCGCAGCACGTCCCACAAGATACCTCAAGACACACTGTCATATACCTTCTCCAAATCCACAAAACACATGCAGACTGGTTAAGCAAACTCCCACGCCCCCTCAAATATCTGTGAGAGGGTAAAAAGCTTGTTCCACGGCTTGGACGAAACCCACATTGTTCCTCCTCAATCTGAGGTTCAACTGTCGACCGAAGCCTCCTTTCCAGCACCTTGGCATAGACTTTCCCAGGGAGGCTGAGGAGTGTGACTCCCAGATAATTGGAACACACCCTCCGGTCCCCCTTCTTAAAAATGGGGACCACCAGCCCGGTCTGCCACTCTAAAGCACTGTTCCCAACTTCCACGCGACATTGAGGATTTGTGTCAGCTAAGACACACCAATAACATCCAGAGCCTTCAACATTCTCATCCACCCCTGGTCCTCTGCCACTGAGCTCTCCAACCACCCCAGTGACTTCTGCCACAGAGATGGACTCTGATCCCTCGGATTGCTCCAGCTCCGCCTCCGCGTGTCTGTTGGATTCAAAGTGTTCCTTCCACCTTTCGACAATATCCCCAGTTGAGGTTAGAGTTTCACCATTCCTGCTGACAACGGCCTGAACGGTGGCCCGCTTTCCCCTCCTCAGGTGCCGAATGGTTTTCCAGAACCACTTTGGGGCCCACCGAAAGACCTAATCAAAGGCCTCTCCAAACTCCTCCCATACCCTGGCTTTTGCTTCTGCCGCTGCCGCAGCTGCGACCTTTTTCACCTGCCGGTACCTGTCTGCTGAATCAGAGGTTCCCAGTGCCAACCAGGCCTGAAATGCCTGCTTTGACAGCTTATTGAAACTAGTCATTACGATTTAAAGGTGAAACAATGGGTGTTGCAGTTGTATGTCCCATACAAAAAATACTGTACAATTCTTACAATAATGCATAGTTATTATGTGCTTTTCTTTATGTGGATAATCTCAAAGCACTACACACATGCATTGAAAAGGATTTTTTTTAAATGAAAAAAAAAGCGAATAAAAAGATAAAAAATTATGAAAACAAAGTAGCAAATAACCTGGAGCAATAAAATGATTTAGCAGACAGAAAAACAAATTTTAATAATACTCATTCTTAAAAAGATTTAAGACCAGACTTGAAATTGCTCATAGCCTCAGATGGTCAGGGAACACGTTCCACAGACGGGGCGTGGCCAACAAAAAGCCTGATCCCCCAATGAGGAGAGTTTTGTTGGACCGCAGATGGAGTAAGCAGTTGTGGTGTAAGCAGTTCTTTGAGATATGTAGGTGCACTGTCGTGGAGGCACTTAAAGGTGAGGGGAAGGGTTTTGAATTTAGTCCAGTAGGAGATGGGAAGCCTGTGCAGGGAATCCAGAATGGGAGTGATGTGCTACTGTTCCCGCATTCTCGTTAGGATCCTGGCAGCACCGTGTTGAATGTACTGGAGCCCATGGAGGCTCTTAACAGGAATCCCAATAAAAAGTGCACTATATCATCAACATGTTATGTTTTCACACCTTCTTTATATAATTCTAGCATAACAGTGTTAGTGTTTCCTATATTTTGTTCACAAGAAGTGTGTTTAACGTGTGTTTTCTTGTATATTTTTTGTTAGTTTCTGTAAACTCAGTACAAGTACTGCACTACGGCTGCAACTTATACGTATGCTCGACTCAGATGGTGACAGTGCTGTAACATTGGAACAGACCCAAATTTTTGCCTCTGGAGCAAGCTCAGGCTCAGTCTAGTCAGACTCAGAAACAAATTTCAGATTTTTTCAGTAAGCCCAAATCAAAAAAACTTGCAACTACGACTAGCACTGAAACTACTACCCCAACTGGCTCATCATCAGCTGTGACACAGAACAAGTCATTACTAGCCCCGGAGGATCTCCGGGACAGATCGACGACGTCTGCGACCACAACCAGGGCGGTGGGAGCAGTTAGCTTAGTTGAATTTGATCAGCCTTTCCAGCCGGAAAGGACTTTAATTTCCCAGGGAGGCGTTTTGGAACAGAAAATTTCTCCCGTGCATTTATGCCAGGTTGGTTTGAGAAATGCAATGGCTACATTATATGAAAGACAGTGATTGTGCTACTATGATGCTACTTCAAGCACAGAGGATAGCAGCACAGCCAACGTTAGCTGCAATGATTCTGCAGAGTACAACAACAGACACACGTCTCAAACCTGGCAATCCTTCAGATTGAAAAGGCCCATATACAATCAACATCAAAAGTAATTCAAAAGTATGCAGCAACCAAGAAGGAAGCTCCAGTTTACCATCTAAAGTTAGGGCTAAGGTTGATTTATTATTTTGCTTGCTTGGATGTTTTGTTATTCCTTGGCTTTGAGTTGTTTCTATTTAGTCATATTTTAGACCTGCGAAAATATTGTACATGGTTGACATAGTAGCTACACTGACAGTGACATGCACTGGTGCCCGTGATATTGTTGTTATTGTGCGGTCTACACCGACGTTGTGTGTGTATTGTCATGGGTGACTACTCAACGCTATGCCAGTGTGCTCATCCTGATTATTAAAGTACATTTTTAACTATGCCGTTTTCAGTCATACTGTTTGGCTGACCTGGGGCTGTCAAGAAGTGATTTACAATGTTGTATGGAGCCTCCTACAGTACAGCCCCCGACCCTTTACTGCGCTGTTATGCTGATATTTTTCATCGTGATGATCTGACTTCAGACCCCTGACTGATTTGCCTAAAATCGCCTATAGTTACCGTCACTGTATGCAGTCAGCTAGCTATCTAGCTAATGTTGTGGTCTGGTGACAGTGTTGCACGACAAGTGGAGCAGAAAAGGAAAGGAGGGTGATACTATGGGGAGGTGTCAGTCGAGTCGACAGCGCAGCACCCCCTATTCAAAACATGTTGTGTAGGTGTAGTTGTGTATGCAACATCTACATGTTTAATGGGGAGGTTCTATCTACTGTATATTTTGGGCAATCACTGCAGGTATTGGCTGCTTATTTATTCATCACTTGCATATAACTGCTGTTACGTCTATTGTAATTGCTATCTTTAAATAATTATTCTTGACCAAGAAAATTGAATTGCACCAGGTCCTTCTCACAAACTATTTTACCTAGACTGAAAGACTGCCATATTGAATTTTCCACCTTTACCTTTCCAACATAATCAAATTTTAACTAATTTGTATATCCCATGTCTCAAGCAGGTTTTAGTTTTGGTCACAATAGACACTTTGAGCCAATGAACATAAAATATGTTGTCTCTTTCAGAAATGCTTCTAAATCCAACATGACATAACTCCAGCCATAAATCATTGGGCCATGATTGTGGCAACCACAAATTCCAATCACTTTGTATTTTTTTATATTTAAAACTTGCTGTCGTGACTAACTCCCGCATTAGGCCCATCACATTATGAGCCAATGTAGATCAATATGAGCCTACGCCATTTTAAATCGGCCACCATGAGCCAATCAATGTGAAGTATTGCTCTGCATTAAGAAAAACCCCAATTACAAAGACGTTCATTACATTCATACTCATAGAACCTAACTGCAAAAGGTTGTATGAAATCATTTTTGTATGAGTACATTAACCTTTTTAATCATACCATTTCAAAAAAATGTTTCATCCCAACCTGCCTACATATTTTTAAAACATCAAAAAAGTATTGGCAAGTGTACCTGCAAAACTTTGCGGAGGAGTTGTCACACCAATTGTTATACCAAGCGGCCAAAACCAGACTTCGTTTTTGAAGTCTGGTCCAAGCAATGGTTCTATCCCGCCTGGACTACTGCAACTCTCTTCTGGCTGGACTACCGGCATCTGCCACCAGACCCCTGCAGCTCATCCAGAATGCTGCGGCTCGTCTGGTCTTCAACCTCCCCAGACACTCCCACGTAACTCCCCTGCTCACTACCCTCCACTGGCTGCCTGTTATAGCTCACATCAAATTCAAAACATTGGTTCTAGCATACCAGGCAGTCAAGGGATCAGCCCCAGCATACCTTCACAAGATTTTCAAACCCTACATGCCAACCAGATCCCTCCGTTCTGCTACCTCAGGACGCCTAGCACCTCCCCCTCTTCGCACCTGCACTTCCAGAACACGTCTCCTGTCTGTTCTGGCCCCACGATGGTGGAATGACCTCCCTGTGGAGGTCAGAACAGCTGAGACTGTGACCCATTTCAAACGACGACTGAAGACCCACCTCTTCAGGCTGCACCTCTCCCCATCCCTCCCTTCCCCCCTGTAAATGACTAAACTTAGGGGTGTAACTAGGCAGCTGTTTAATAGGTGACTTAGTTGATGCGCCAGTCTTAACGACTACTTGTATTTTTATTTATTTTTATTTTTCCATAGATTGCGTTGTTGCCGTTCTCGTTGTTAGTGTTAATCAGTTTAACCACCAGGGTCCAAGTTGAACTATGCGGTTGTTCCCTGTACTTGGACCGGTACTTCTCTCTAGGGGTTTTGTCATACTTGTTCCTGGTTATGGTTATACAATTTGTTGTACGTCTCTCTGGATAAGAGCGTCTGCCAAATGCCTGTAATGTAATGTAATGTAATGTAATGAAGCTCATTTCCTGGTCTTGTTGTTCCTGGTTGCTCACTCGCGCCACCACGGTTGGCTCCAGTATAGGTGTTTTCATATCCGGTTTCCATGTAAGTCTACGGTACAAATGCGGTCAATAATTTTTTCTCATGAGAACAAATAGTCACAATATGTGTATTTTATTCGTCTTATGACTGCCCATGGGTCGATTTCATGATTTATTGTGTCATTTGGGCACTGTTATAATATTTGTTGTGGACCAATGAGGTACAGTTTGCATCACTTCCTGATTACTGCGGAGGACTAAGCTACAGTAGGGGCTACAGTCTATGGTCACTGGGGTGGGCCACGCCACGCCTCTTGGCCTTGACATTACGGCTCCAACCACGGTCCACCTGTACGAAGGTAGAAAATGCAGGCATCCCATTTTGTAGTGATTTCATTATGGCGTGTGCTATTTGCAGCTGCACTAGACGACCATAAAATAATCCTCCTCTGAAGTTTTTCGGTAGCCGAGTCATTTTTACTATTTCCTTTAGCCTACTTAACCAAATAATTTGTTGGCAGAAAGCGTAATCAGCTTTCTATATTTGGTAGTTCAGTAGCCTATGCTAAAACAGTTCGCAACTTCGGCTACCAAGCTATTTGACTAGCTAGCTAACCCTAACCGGCACATATATTCAATCTGTCAAATGTGTTTGACGGCTTGTCAGTCGTGTACATTCCGTAAATGTCTACCTGGGCCATGCTTCACGCATGTGGCAAAGCTACTATAATCCCGATTTTGGGATAAACACTGAAAAATTTTCATTTTCACGAAGCGAATTAAGAGTCTTAATGTTTATTTGCTGGATAACATACAACACACGATAAAATCACACACACAGAATTTACCATCTTTGAAATTAACCATCTTTGTAAGACTGGCATTTAGAAAGGAACATGTTTTTAGCATTTAAGAGACCGACAAGAGCATTTAAGACAGTGGTTCTCAGAATCGGTCCTGGAGGCTCCTTGCGTATATTGGCTTTTCTACATTGGTTTTTATGATCTACAAGAAAAAAAAAATTCAATGTACATTATTTTTGTCTTCATGCACCAGGTGGAAAACTTGCTGTACAAAGTGCATGGTCATATTTACACGCCCGCAGATCAGTTATTAAAATACTTGATAGATTGGTTAATCACCGCTGACAGTGTTAATTTTCGGTATTCGGTAAAAAGTGACTTGCGAACGATTACTCACCCAGCAAGTGTACACCACAAACGGCGATGGAGTTGTAGCAGTTACTGGCTCATTAACTGACTGTGGCGAAAACCTACGACGATAACTTGCTCGGTTAATAGCAGGTCTACCAGACAGTTATATGAAAATTAGCCTAGTCAAATCACCAGTAGCCTACACATCTCTGATTGATTGACCATCAGTGTAGTCAATGTTCTTCCCCTGTAGTTTATATTGCTAATGCATGAGCTAACCACGGATAGCCTACCTAGCTCACTGGCAAGCTGATATGCTAGCTAAGCATATTCGTTTTGCTGAGAAACATAAATAGAAGATAACGGAACATAATTGTATTATTAATGTCATACATATAACGTGATTACATGGCACAGTACAGTCATGGATGGAAATTAAACTCCGTAAACATTTGATTATATATTTTAAAACATAACGGCAGACAGTCAGCTAGCCTCAAGTTCGTTCTGCAATCGTTCGTTCAGGTTGATGGGCTTTTCCGCACCAGACTGTCAATCACATTGTGAAAATCACAGAACTGCTTAACTCTATGGTTTTGGCTCCAAATCGACAACATGGCTGCGCCCGCCATTGAGCTTCAAAACGTGTTTTGGAGACCCACGAAGAGTCAATGGATGACGTCACAGTAGCTTTGTCCATATTTTTTACAGTCTCTGTGTTATACCCATTGTGACATACTAAAGTTTTGTCGCAGCGTCCGTTACTATGGCGATGCTGCCAGCCTTGCTACATTCTTTGCCGATAAAGATTCTAAGATAACTCAACAATTTCTCTGGGTTAATGGGTTATTTTCCAGCCTGAAATGCGATTATATTAGTAAATGGCTACACATGTCATCTAACTTGCAAGTAGTTGGCTATCTCCCTGGATATGAATTAAATGTTTTTAACAGAAAATAGTAATAAAATGTGTAAAACTGTAGAAGGTAAAAGAACACTGCCTTAGCTTTAAAAATGTTTTAAAACGGAGAGGTTCTCATTGCGAGGTGGGGTCCGTGGTCCATGTAAGAAAGAGAGAAAAAATCCCAAGGCACTCGATCTCCAGGTTGGAAATTTAAAAAGCCTTTACTATTTTGGGCTAACCCAACGCGTATCGGCAGTAACTGCCTTCATCAGGGGAGAAAAAACAGGACACACAGGTGCAACATATAAGACGTGAGGGATGCGGCCTAAGCCAATCAACAGCAATCAACAGCAATTAGTCTCATTCACAAATGGCACGTGTACGATATCAACCGTATTAGGTTCAGCCAAACAACCATCACAGTTTAAGGTGAGAGTACACAGTTTCTCCCTTAATATTTTGGGACCTAAAACCAACATTTCAGTCTTGTCGGAATTTAGGAGCAGAGAATTTGAAAGCATCCAAACCTTGATATCTACAATACAGGCCTCTAACCGTGAAAGCGGCAGTGCTTCGCCAGGTTTCATTGAAATATACATCTGAGTATCGTCCGCATAACAGTGGAACTCTACGCCATGTGCCCCGAAAATATTGCCAAGTGGTAGCATATATAGCGAGAAGAGTACTGGTCCTAGTACTGATCCTTGTGGAATACCGTATTTCATTATTGAGGAGCTGGACTCTTCTTCTTTTAATTTGACAAACTGTTTCCTGTCACATAGGTATGATCCAAACCATGCAAGTGCCTGTCCATGAAGTCCAACACAGGCCTGGAGTCTGTCCAGTAGAATTCCATGATCAATTGTGTCAAAAGCTGCACTCAGGTCGAGGAGTACAAGAACCGACACAGAGTTAAGGTCGGCTGACAGTAGTAAATCATTTGTAACCTTGATAAGTGCGGTTTCTGTGCTGTGGTGGGGTCTAAACCTTGATTGGAATACTTCAAGGATACCGTTAGAGCTAAGGTATGCACTTAGTTGCTTAGCAACAGTTTTCTCCAATAATTTTGATAGAAATGGAAGGTTTGAAATAGGTCTATAATTTTCCATTTTATCAGGTTCTAGGTTTGGTTTCTTCAATGATGGCTTAATAACTGTTACTTTTAGTGACTCAGGTACATATCCTGTAACTAGGGATGTGTTAATGATTTTTAGTATGTGCTGGCCTAGTACTGGAAATAGTTCTTTAACCCAATTTGAAGGAATTGGGATCGAGTAGACAGGTTGTCGGTTTTGAGGACATAACCAGTTCAGATAGCTCAACCATGCTAATGGGTGTAAAAGAGTTTAGTACCGCTGTCTGTAAATCTTCCTGTTGTAACCAGGCGTGGGGCTGTTTATTAACATGAACAGGAATAGTGCATGACAGTGGAGACAGTTTGGAAATCTGGTCTCTAATAGCCTCAATTTTCTGATCGAAAAAGTTCATAAAGTCATTGCTGCTAAGATTGGAGGGATAAGTTGAAAACTCTGATGATTGTTTTTTTAGTTAATTTATCCACAGTACTAAATAGAAATTTTGGGTTATGTCTGTTTTGTTCAATTAGTTTTGAGAAAAGGGCAGATCTAGCAGAAGCAAGAGCTTGCTTATACTGAAGAAAGCAGTTTTTCCATGCAGGATGAAATACTTCTAGCTTTATTGACCGCCATTTTGCTCTAATTTTCTAGGCCTTCAGGGCTCGGGTGGTGTCGTTGTACCATGGAGTGTGGTTTTTCCGACTAGGGTTTCTTCTTTTAAGGGGGAAACAACATCAAGAGGGTAAGGGTTAGTGGGTTAGTCAGTTGGTCCAGTGCAGCTTCAGCATTTTCATCAGCCTTTCCTTCAGTGGAGAGGAATGACTCTGGAAGCATATTTATAAACTTTGGAATAACCTCAGGGTTTACTGATTGGCTGTAGTAATGTCTAGGCTCTGATACAGGTGGATTGGATGCCTTAATATTGAACGTAATGAGGAAATGATCTGATAGTATAGGGTTATGAGGTGCGACGGTAAGATTTACCACACTAATACCATGGGATAGAACTAAGTCTAAGGTATGGCCATGGTAGTGAGTAGGCTCACAAACATTCTGTACAAAACCAATAGAATCAATAATAGAGGCAAAAGCTGTTCCTAGGGGGTCACCGTTTTTATCCACATGTTGAAATCACCAACAATTATGACCTTATCTGCTGAAATTGCAAGGTGTGATAAAAACTCCAAATTCCCTTAAAAAATCTGAATAAGGCCCAGGTGGACTAGTAGACTATTTAACAATTAGTGTAAGGCCATGGGTAAGTGCTTTGTTTCTGTTGTGTTTCTGTAGCATTTGAAAAGTTCTGGAGACAGCCAGCCGACAAGGATTCAGCCTTTAACTTGATTATTCCTTGGAAGAATAAGAACGGCGTTTACTCCCATTTGCAATACAGCATTGGTTATTTATCGCTTTTAAAACTGTCTGGACAGCTAGCAATCTTCCCTCCAACCCAAAATATCTGTACCACTCCTCTCTCTGACTCCCATACCTTTTTTTTTCTCCTCCTCTCACACTTTGCACCACCCCCTCTCTCTACACCTACAGACGCCTTCCCAGTCCAAAAGTATATCAATGGGCATGCAGCTGAAATCCTCTACGGAAAGCAACCTCACAGCGATCTCATCTATGATCAGTCGGCACTGTTGTGCTTCACTTCGAGGGCTTATTTCGCTCTTACAGATTGTTTCCAGCCCAAACCACTGCAAAGAACTCCATAGCAACCACCTAGCAACCACCAAGAGCTCCATAGCAACCACCTAGCAACACACTAGCAACCCCATAGAACTCCATAGCAACCACCTAGCAACCGCCTGGCAACACCCTAGCAGTCACCTAGAACGCCTTAGCAACTGCCAAGAACACCATATCAACTACTTAGCAACACCCTAGCAACCAAGCAAAACACTAGCAACCATCTAGAACTCCATAGCAACCACTTAGCAACACCTTAGCAACTGCCTAGACCTCCATAGCAACCACCTGGCAACCAGTGAAGCAATGCTAACACTGATTTGCTCAAATCTCCTTGTTTTAGTGAGAATACGAGCTGCTGCATTTTGAATTAGCTGGAGCCCTTTCAGAGAGGAATTTGCACAGACAAAAGACAAAAGACCATTGCAGTAATCTAATCTTGAAGTAACAAAAGCCTGAACTAGCTTTTCTGCATCGTGTAAGGACAGTATTTTCCGAATTTTATAGATATTTCCCAAGTGATAAACCCTAGAGATGTTTTTAATATGTATATCAAATGCAAGATCTGGGTCAAAGGTAACACCAAGATCTTTGATTACAGCACTTGAAGTAATGGAGATTCCATCAATGTTAAGCATATAGTCAGATAATTTGCATCTCAGGGACCTGGGCCCCACTACCATTATCTCGGTGTTATCTGAGTTTAGCAAGAGAAATGGGTCATCCATTCCTTTATGTCTATAAGAGAGGCTTTGATCTTTGACAGCTGGACAACTTCATCAGGCTTTACTCATAGATACAACTGGGTGTCATCTGCAGAGCAGTGGAAATTAATGCCATTTTTGCGAATAACTTGTCCCAGGGGGAGCATATAAAGAGAGAAGAGCAAAGGCCCAAGCACAGACCCTTGTGGTACTCCATATCTAACCCTGGATTGATAAGAGGAATCATCATTAAAATGCACAAATTGATATCGGTCTGATAGGTATGATCTGAACCAAGAGAGTACCTGTCCACGGAGGCCTAAAAGATTTTCAAGTCTATCCAGAACAATGAGGTGATCAACTGTGCCAAATGCTGCAGTTAAGTCGAAAAGCACAAGTACAGAGATGCAACCATTGTCTGAAGCGAGGAGTAGGTCATTGAGTACTTTGACCAGGGCTGTTTCAGTGCTGTGAGAGGGTCTAAAACCAGATTGAAAAACTTCCAATATATGAATGGAGTGCAACAATGAACCAAGTTGTTTTGAAATGGCCTTTTCTAGTATTTTAGAAAGAAACGGGAGGTTTGAGATAGGCCTGTAGTTAGGTCATTCACATCCAAGTTTGGCTTCTTAAGAAAGAGTTTGATGACTGCAAGTTTAAGAGTCTGTGGTATGTGTCCAGATGCTAAAGATGCATTGGCAATATGTAACATTGGTGTTCCAGTCACTGGTAATAGCTCCCTGAAAAGCTTCGTAGGGATAGGCTCTAGAAGACAAGTAGAAGATTTTGAGGAATGAACTATGGCATTAAACTCCATGAGATCTTTTGGAGCAAAAGAGTTCAGATAGGCCGTCCGTCTTTCTGAAGATTCTTCTGAAGATTTTTCATCCATGTGTTGAGCGGATGGAAGGGCAGTCCCTATATGAGGGGTGGTAGGAGAACTTTGAATCTTGTCCCTGATCAAATTGTTGATTGTAGCCTGTGGAATATTGTCCCACTCCTCTGCAATAGCTGTATGAAGTTGTTGGATATTGGTGGGAATTGGAACATGCTGTCATATGCACCGGTCCAGAGCATCCCAAACATGCTCAATGGGTGACATGTCTGGTGAGTATGCAGGCCATGGAAGAACTGGGACATTTTCAGCTTCGAGGAATTGTGTACAGATCCTTGTAACATGGGGCCGTGCATTGTCATGCTGAAACATGAGGCGATGGCGGTGGATGAATGGCACAGCAATGGGCCTCAGGATCTCATCACGATATCTCTGAGCATCCAAATTGCTATGGATATGCCTGCTCATACCAACACCCCACCACCACCTCTGTTCACAACGCTGACATCAGGAAACCGCTCACCCACCTGACGGCATACACGCTGCCTGCCATCTGCCCTGTACAGCTGAAAGCGTGATCCATCAGTGAAGAGGACCGTTCTCCAGCGTGCCAGTGGCCATCGAAGGTGAGCTCTTGCCCACTCACGTTGATTGTGACACCAAACTGCAGACAAATCAAGACCTTGGTGAGGACGTGACAGTTTGTGTAGAAATTCTACAGTTGTGTAAACCAACTGTTTCATCAGCTGTCCGTGTGGCTGGCCTCAGACGATCCCGTGGTGAAGAAGTCGGATGTGGCGGTCCTGCTCTGGCGTGGTTACACGTGGTCTGCGGTTGTGACGCCTGTTGGACAAACTTCCAAAATCTCTGAAACGATGCTGGAGGCGGTTTATGGTGGAGAAATGAGCGCCCATTACTCTGGCATTCCTGCATTCCTGCAGTCAGCATGCTAATGATCTCTTAACTCCTGAGGCATCTGTGACATGGTGTTGAACAACAAAAAACTCAAGGCCACTTTAAGGTGGCCTTTTATTGGCCCCATCATAAGGAACACCTGTGTAGTGATCATGGCTTTTAATCAGAATCTTGATATGCCACACCTGTGCAGGAGATGAATTGTCTTGACAAAGGGGAAACGCTAGCTAACAGTGATATAAGGGTCAAAGACAAGACGTGTAAATTTGGTGTCCGAAGGCCATTCATTTAACATAAAAAGATAAGTATGTATAAATATAATATTGAATCACTCAACTCTTACCCTGCGTTTGACCCAGAAATATTTGTGTTGCAAACTATTAAATTAAGGGAGTTATTGAGCTCTAAAGTGTTAAAATGTCCTTCAGTGTAACTGAAGTGTAACAGTGTCCAGGTTAAAATTCTAATGACAAAAGTGTTTTTAATATGTAGTTCATCCTAAAAATATAAATGTACACCCATGGCATAATTGTGTTAGTGTTTGCAACAATATAGAATAATGGGCGGCATACTGTATCTAAATAATATTTATATTAAACTTGAATAACTTTTGTCCAGACTTTTACGCTTTATCGATGTCATTCAGTATAACAAAGGTAAAAAGCCATTTTAAAGCATATCACATGATGGTAATCATGTAACTGTGTGACATCACAAAGAAGACCCATTGAAGACCCTCTATCATTGTGATGAGGTGAGTAAATCTCTGAAATATTTGATGATTTCACCTTTTCACCCTCTAGTAACCTTTGTAACAAAAACGCATGTCCTTCAGTACAACACAGAAAACATAATTTTAATGTTATTATTTTATAAAAAGCTATATTAAATATGAAAAGTAAGGATAATCTTTATAGTTCAAGGTCATTACTTTATATAGGTGGCCAAGGAACTGCCTGTTAAATATGTTTATGTATGAAATCTGTCCTTCAGTATCACTCTTTTGTCCTTCAGCACAACAAAAGTTTCATGTTATACCACAATGTCACCCGTTATGCTGAATAACAGTAGCTTTGTTATCCCATGTTTTCATTAGTTTACAACATTTAGCTAATCATGCAATTCATATTTACTTGTATGAATACAGAATATGATCATTTTAAACTATTTTATGGCATTTTAAGGTATTTCAAGGCACATTATCTTTATACTGTAGATGCCATTGTCTAATAAGAAGAGGGCTGCATGGCACAGACAAAAGATTAATGCAGATCCAGTTGCTAGGGAGGAAAGACTAGCCAGAAGAAAAGCAAGGTATTATTTTCATGGTTTCATGCTACTGTCAGCAACAGAATAGCATATAATAGGATATAAAGCTGGGTGGATAACACTTAACATTAAGTTGCAGTTAATGCAAATTACACTCTAGTTAATGTTTTATTGCACTGCAGTTAAGGTATAAGTAATGGATTATATTAGTTAATATAATATTACACACCCACAATTAAGGATTAAAAATGGATTATGAATTATATTAGTTAATAGCTACTTCACATTTGGGGCACTTTATGAAAAATCGAGACTGTACAGGTTTGAACTGAAGCAGTTTGATGGGCATTTTATGTAGCTATTTTGTGTAGGTATCTTGAAACTGCATTTGTGTACCTGCATTAAATAGAAATTTACCAGTAACAGTGTAACAATGCATAATTACAACATTAACTATCATGTAATAATCGTGTAATAATGCAACTTAATGCAACGTAAAGTGTTGCCGCAGGCTCAAATTATAGTAAAGTGATTATTATTAACATTAGCAATGAAATAGTAACAAAACATGTTTTAGAGAGAAAGGGAGAGGGAGTTGATTTAACTTTTAAACTTTGATTAAGTGTTATCATTGTATAGCCTACTATTAATAGACTACTAATAACATTTAATGGATGCAAATCTTATTCTGTGCCAGTGTTGTAACTATTAAAGGGGAATTACACTTTATAACACTTCTGCTTCTCATGACTGATATTGTCCTTCTAATGAATGTGTCGCCCTTCATTTTTCGATTAGTTATTTCATTTTAAATGTCTAACGTTAGAAACAAATACTTATTTTTTTTTAGCGCAAGTCTACATAGTAGTACGGTTTCCGATTTTTTCTTCTTCGATTTTGTTTCGCAGCAAAATCGTGACGCGAAGCAAAACATTCCATTAACTTAGCGTTGAAATTGAATAAACTAACGTCTGCTAGCTTTTGTTTGATGCAATATCGGTGTAATAATGAGGTGCATTGTTATAATGCCCCCGTTAAATTTGCCTTGAAATCACTTTTTTCGTAGTTTTCCATGTGATGCAACTTTGTGCCAGACATGGCTGGATGTAATCAGACACCCCAACATAACAGCCGAAGAAGTTCGCAAACGAGGACTAAGGGTATGCAGCGAGTACTTTGCAGGCACCGACTACCAAAGCAACCGTCTGAAGCCTGGAGCTGTACCCACCGTTTTCCCATCGTTGGTCGAACTGCTCGAGGTAGGTACTATGCGGGCTGGCTAACGCTATCGCGTCTGTCTGTGATAGATAGGATGTCTACCACCAGTTGCCATTTGTCCTGGGAATAGCCTGTGGTTCCTCAATCTCGGCCCGCTCCTGACTCGCTCTCGCACGATCAGCCTGCACATTAATTATAGTTAATTATTACAGATTTAGGTACTGTACAGCATTGTATAACAATATTTTTGCATTATTTTTAAATCTGATATCAATGTTTCATCTTAAACCTTCATAAGGGGCTCATTTATATGCTTTACAATGGACAAAAAGCATTATATAACTTTTTGGAGAGATTTTGGATATGTTTCTGGACCCCTAGGTATTTTAGACCACAGTACTGACAGAAAGCTAGTAATTACCGCTTGAAAATGATGCGACAGTGAGTTTCTTCAGTCAAACAGTTGATCTGTAGTGAAATACATGATTATGTTGTGATTTACAGCAATGTATAATTTAGACATTTTGGATAAATTTGGAGTCACTGGGTACGCTGCTTACTTTTTGATTCATAGACCTTTAGTAGTTCTGCGTATCCACCCTTTGATTTGACTTGTGGTCAAGGAGTTTATGATCCAGGGACATACATACTTTAACCCACTATATATTTGCAATCTCTCAGTATTTCATTGAAAACTAAAAAACTTTTTCCTAGACAATTGCATTTGTGGTACTTTAGTTTATATTCATAATTTAGGAAGAACTAATCTAAGTTAGTATTGCAAATGGTACAAATGTCTTTCATTTAAACCATTTTTCAAGTCTCTGTGATGCTCACATCTGGAGTTATAAAGCTTTAAATAGGGTACCCCTTAAATAGGCAAGGATTTGCCAGATTTTGCATGTGTGCTAAGGGTGTTAATGCCACCATTTGCTTGTGCTTTTAAAGAAGATAGGCCAGTGAGCACAAGCCTGAATACAGATGGAATGTTGAGGAGGAGTTGAAATCTCAGTTGACATGTTTTGACATAAAAGACTAGGTTAGCTCAATTCAACCCTAATTCAGGTTAGGTTTTTACTTTCATATAGCCTGTCTATATCCTAGCTGGCTAGAAAACTTTCATGTTGCAAGCAAATCTAGCCAGTTAACCGAACGTCTCGATGGTATATCATAATACAGTTTATACGTTCAATGGAAGATTTCCATCCCTTCAGACGTTTACATACCGTCTGTATTCAATCATGTGCTTGCTGGGAGACAAACTATAAATACAAGCACACCATATGGCACATTGTTAAATATAGGAACGTTAAATGGAGCATTTTAAAACAAGGACAAGTTTTTAAGTTTATCCTGAACAAACATAATTAATTAGCTAGATACCAGCAGCACATTAGAAATTATAAGGATAATTATCGTCCATATTTAAAAGTTGAATAATGCCACACGGATGGTGGTCACAGATGTAGGCCTAGATTGATCGCAATGGATCACACAGAACTGAGAGAAGTCAAATTAAATTGAGCATTTTAAAACAATTAGGCCTACAACATTTTAAAGTAAGCACAAGTTTGAAAAAGTTTATGCAGAACAAATGCAATTTAGACCCCAGATAAATACCAAAAGTGAAAAACAAGTCAACAGCACATTAAGTGATGGCTAACGAGTATTATTGTCTGTATTTAAAAGTCAAAGTCCCACAGATGGTGATTGGCACGGATGCAGATAATTTGATGGCATGTACTTGGTCACAGATCAGTCAAAAAGACAGGATGGTGCAGGATTGGAAAAGAACACGACAATGTAGGCCAGCCAGTCTCAGCATTGTAAAACCAAATAGGCAATGTCACTCTGAAGGAAGAAAGAGTGAGAAGGGGAGAATGCAACAGAAAGAGAGGACACATTATTATGAAAGCCTGAAGAATGGTCAACAATCAAGTAGCCTGGACGAGCTGAACATGTCGGGTAGACGTGTAGGCTGTAAAAAATACAAGAAGTAAAGAACCCAAAATCACGATAGGATGTTATGCAGACCCTTAAAGAAACTCCCACAAAGGGTTGAGCTTGTTATTAATGGGGGCAGATGCCTGTCTTGTCCGGGGGGTCTTCGGCTGAATGGTGGGACTGAAGCCAAGTGGTCATGTATCGCGTTTGGATCCCATTGGGATAAAGGAGGCGCATAAAGTTTGATCAACATCAGAGCAGATACTCATGAGTATTTTCGTTCGAGTTGGTGAAATGATCAGATTCATGTGGCTAAATCTGCGCTCGCATTCTGCAGAGCTGCATGAAATTAATTTTGTGCAGTTGACTAAGGCCCTAAGCTCGCTGAGAACATGCCGGCCATCACAGTCAAGGAAATCTCTATAAGAATTCATCATGGACGTGTGCGGAAGCCTGAATTGCCCGCAGAGATTTTAGATTTCCCGCTTTCCGAATCTGGCCAGTTATCACTTTCTATAATGTCGCTGATCAAAGCAGTATAGTCGGACTCTGATTGCGCTTGAATTGCTGAGCGTTTAAAAGAAGTAGTGGTAAAGATCCAATGCTTCAGACTATTTACCAGACTTGCAAGGAACTGCTGCAGATGAATGCTGACAATTTTGGCATTAGCGCCTAACAAGACAACTCCGGATTGGAGCAATTTTTTAAAATATTAAAAATAACTGCCAGTGCGCTCTTATAGCACTACACCCCTGGCAGTACACCAATATGGAACCATCTGCATTTGTTATGTTTCTCCATTCATTCATTCGGGTTACTCTTTTAATTTGTCACCTGTATGTATATGTACTGTGTGTATATATATATATATATATATATATATATATATATATATAGATACTATACTAAAAGAAACATAGAAAGTGTGTGTGTGTGTATATATATATATATATACACACACACACACTTCTATGCTCTTTTAGTATAAGCACTAACACTAATCAAGCACTAATAAATATACAGTGAGCTTGATATGTTTGGGACAAAGACATTTTTTTTTTTTCTCTATACTTCACAATTTTAAATTTGTAATCAAATAAT
Source organism: Anguilla rostrata (assembly GCF_018555375.3). Taxonomy (NCBI): domain Eukaryota; kingdom Metazoa; phylum Chordata; class Actinopteri; order Anguilliformes; family Anguillidae; genus Anguilla; species Anguilla rostrata. Next base: position 22,833,039 of record NC_057942.1, on the reverse strand, counting down.
TCCCGTGCTTAAAGTTATTTGTCATGAGGCATCCCAGTAGACGGGGGCAGCAGAGGGAAGTTCATCCTAGAGAGTGCACCAGCGAAGAAGCCTGTGCCACACCTGTGCCTCATTTTGGGACTCGTTAGTCAGAGTATTTAAACTCTGCCTTTTTTGTGTTTCTTTGCTTGGTCTTGATGTTCTGTGGACATTCTATGCAGTTTTCTGTAGCGCCCTGTTTTCAGTATTTGCAAATTCTCAGTTTCTAAGAGCCTTCTCTGTTTTCTTTGTTCCTTGTGAGTGCATTTTATTTTCCCAAGTAAAGCCTCAGTTTGAACTCTTTTGCCTTGTCTCTTGAATTGGGTCCAACCATCTCAGTGAATTGTTCCACTATTATATTATTGTATTGTATTGTATTATATTAACTGTTCAGCAGATAAGGACAGGGTGTATATTACATCACCAGGTTCTCAGCATCCTCTCTGATGATGCTCTGCCAGGCCTGTACTGCAGCCATCTTCAACCTCTGCCTGTTTTGGGGGCTAGTTTCCTGGAGTTTTATCTTCAGCACATGTTCAATCGGATTCAGATTGGGTGAAGTCATTCAAGGCCAGTCAAGAAGTTTCCAGTTTTTGGCTTTGAAAAACTCCTTTGTAGCTATAACAGTATATTTCTGAACATTGTCTTGCTGTAGGATGAAGCACCGTTTTGAATCATTTGTTTAAACTTATGCAGAGAGGATTTTCTGTATGCTTTAGAATTCATTCTGCTGCTAATATCAGCAGTGCCAGCCATACCTGTCCAAACTATAAACCACCATGTTTAACAGATGAGGGGTGCATTGGATCTTGGACAGTCCCTGACCATTCTATTTTTGCAGCTAACTAGTAGTTTGCATCTTGCAGTGTAGCCTCTGTGGTTCTATTTATGAAATATTATGTGGACATTAGCCACTGACACATCCAAGTCCGCCTCCTGAAGATTGTTTATGATGTAGGACAGGTGTTTTGGGGTTTTCTTCATTATGGTGAGAATTTTTTGGTCACCAACTGTAGAGGTCTTCCTTGGCCTACCAGACCACTTGCTATTACTGAGCTCACCAGTGCCCTATTTCTTCTTTATGATCTTCCAAACAGTTCATTTTTGGTAAGAATAAGTCTCTGAATGGTTTTCCTGAACCTCAAATGGCTTCTTTGACCTTCATTAGCACAACTCTGGTCCTCGTGTTGACAAACACCAATAACAGACTCCAAAGGCAATCAAAAACCTAGAATCAGGACTAGATACAGAAAGCTCTCATACATCTTTGCACTAAGAAAGAAGTTAAACTCATCTTACGAATCAGAAACAGCTGTGAAGCCATCCTAAAATGGGGGGCTATGTATAAAAAGTACTGTAATTTCTACATGATGAAACCAAAATGCATAAAATACCCTATAATAAATGCTGAGAATGTGCACTGTAAACACGTGTGAATTTCTTGATTACAAATCTAATAAGTAAAAATGTCTTTGTCCCAAACGTTATGGAGCTCACTGTATAAGTAAAAAGCGTGTATTTTGCCTTGCTACTAGCTATGTATCCAGAGCAGAGCATTTCCCAAACCTAACATTTATAACAGCACACCTAATCTTTGCTTGCAGAAATGCACGGTTAGTGGCTGAAATACACAGGCCTACATTTGCACACACATAATACATTAGCTACCTAAAGCACATATTTGTGACTGGTACAGAAGCTTAATAAACATACCAAGCATAATCACAATAATAAAATATTTTGTGAGCCTAAAACCTGGAAGATGACTGAAATGCTAATACAAACAAAATGATATTACATAGTAACACAAGTTTGTAAGTCTAAAACCATTTAGACTCACAAGTCCTGAAGAGGATCCAAGCTGTCTTTGAATGCTGCTGCTTCTGCTTTTGAGTCAAAGCTCTCCAGTTCAGAGTGACGGTCGCTATCACTTGCTTCTGTCACTCTCCAGTTTCTTCAGTACTTTCTTCAAAGTCTTCTTCTTATGCTGGCTTGCCATGATTTGGCTTTTGCAAGCACACACCGATGAACAAAGCCCTTATAAACAATAGATGGCGCGTGCACAAAACTTTACCTCGTGTGTTCTGCAAAACCATCCTCCTGCAAGTTGCTGGTTACACAATAGAATATCTTATATCTTGATTATTTCAGCTAGAAGGCAGTGGAAAACTAATTTTAAGAGCTGCGGAAATGATCTTGAAGAATGAGTCTGTCACGTGACTACAATATATAACAGGGTTTCCAGCAAAGGCCAGAGGTAGATCCTAGAAAGGTTCTATTTTAACAAATAGGAGCTTGCTTTCAGTTGATTTACTCAGCACTTGAATGTCTGATTGAGATATTTTTTTCACCGTTTGTAAAGTATGAAGTTTCTTATTTAGAAAGATGCAAAAAAAAGATGAGTGAATTTACATAAACAGAAATGCTTGTTTTAGGTGTTCCTGAAAAGGCATTCACCACAATAGAAAATAATGAATCACCTTTTCCTACCCTATGTACAAAGAGTGGAGTCATTTGTTTTGGCTTAGGGGGGTAATTTGTTTTCGTAAATCCCAGTACAGAATAATTAGCAGTTGTTTTGTTGCAGACACTTTTCGATTATAACCTGGAGTGTTTCAAGCTACCTTTGGGTGAACAGACTGCCTTGCTATTTATTTTATCTCTAGTGGTTTTACCGATCAAGACAGGTTTTTTACATCCAAGTGTAAAGAGTCTAAGCTTTACAAGAGTATATGGGTTATAGTGCTGCACCTTGAATCAATGACCAATGAAAGCAATGATTTAAGACAATGTTATTGTTAGACACCAGCATCCAATTTCATGGCCATTGGGCTTTAAAAGTTTAACTTGAAATTCCATGCGAGTTCCCTGACAGCACAGCAGTGTAAGGCCGACGAAGGCACTCTGCCGCGCCTCGACTGTGGAAGGTAGCTGCAATGTAGTGTGGAGGTAGTTTGCTCACTGGGAAGATGCCCCTACATCACTTACCATGGAAACTGATTTGTGTCCGAATTATCAAAGAAAATATACTTTTTACATCCATTTGTGTCAAAATTATCAAGCAAAACATTTCTGATTGAGAGCAAGGAAAAAATGCAAAAAGATTAAATTACAATTAGAATACAATTCTATAAGCTATAAGACCTCTGAGGCTCTACAAGACCTTGATAACTCTGCTTTGGGTCTTTAGAAGCATGCAGTGGTATGATGTATAGAAAGAATAACATTATCCTGAAAACACACAATGAGATGCTTACTCTGTGGCAGGACCTTACAGATGTAGTCAGATGCCAGCACACAACCTTCACTGCCCACCATGTCCAAGTATCCACACATCATCATTATCCCAAGGAAAACTGTATATGTGAAGGGAAAAAACATATTAAACACTTATACACACACAAACACACTCATGCACACAAACAAACAGGTAAATTTTTTCTAATTTCAGAAGTATTTGATGTTTTACACATTTAACCCACAAAAATGAATCATTACATTAAACCATACATGTACCAATTAAATTATCCAATTACTGTACGAAGCTCAATAAAATTGGTTGAACAATATTTAGACTGACTAAAAGGTATAACTAAAATAATGGCAATAATGTAACTGCATTTCACAAGATGTCTCTTATTTTTGATAATCTTCAACTACAAAATGTGAAATTTTAGACAAAATGCTGTCTTGGAGAACGAGATTCTTGCCTTTTGTCTCAGTCAACACAGTATTGTTCTTTAGAAATTAATATATTTGTTACACCTTATAGCTGATTATACCAAATAGCATATTGTGCAATCCAACTGCATTGGCCTGGTAGTTTTCTATTAGATAAAAAGCGAATGCACATGCACATACATAAACATGTATACGTATGTTTATGATTCAAGAAAGAAATTGCTTACTACTGATATGTACTGTACATTATTGAGATTATGCATACTATGTACATACTATGAAATTCTGTAAAAAGCACTCAGGGGGGAGTCTGTGCATTTGGAGATAATGGTGTGAAGCAGCAACACACAGAGCTCCCAATATTCTGAAACGACAGCCATATTTAACTCCAGAACAAACTAACATCTATTGAAGAATCAAATGACCTAATGATACAAAACACACTGACCAGCCACTTTATTAGGTACACCTATCAGAACAGAACTGCCTCCAGAACAGACTGAATTCTTTGTGGCATGGATTTAACAAGATCCTGAAAACATTCATGTTGCCTTGATAGCATCATGCAGTTCCTGCCGAATATTTAGTGGGCTTGCTTCCGGCAACGGAGGACAACAAATAACCTTAAGGAGGTGAGGATGTGCCATAGCTAGCTAGCTATATAGTTTGCCAAGTTTTACTCATGACACTTTTAGGATATGACTAATCCCTGGAACATAATCGCTACTGATTGCTGATCCCCGACTGTATATGTAATGCTACGGTGCGCCGTGGGTCTGGACGGTTTCGTGCTTCTTCTGAGCTATGTGCCCTCACGGAAATGCATTGAGGCTGAGCACAGTGCCAGTTGGAATTTGAAGCAAGCCCACACAGTTCCTTTAGGAATTGTAACCTTTCTAGTCATACTGCAAACCTCCCCTTCCATCTCATTTCAAAGGTACTCTGTTGGATTGAGATCTGGATTGTGTGTTGGATTGTGTTCAAATGGTATTACGGGGCCTAGTGTGTACCACGAAAACATTCCCCACACCACCACCAGCCGGGATGACCCTACCATCTGTATGTCTCAGCAGAATAGTTTTTCCAATCTTACAGTTTTGGTGATCACCTGCCCACTATAGCCTCATCTTACTGTTCTTATCTGACAGGAGTGGAATCTGCTACTGTAGCCCACCCACTTCAAGTTTGAAGTGTTGTGCATTCCCTTCTACAGACCACTGTTGTACACAGCTGTTATTTGAGCATTTGTGGCCTTTCTGTTAGCTGCCAATTGTCCTCTGACCTCTCTCATTAACAAGGTATTTTTGGCTCCAGAACTGCTACTCACTGGATGTTTTTTATCACTCCATTCTCTGTGAATTCTACGGACTGTAGTGCCTAAAAATCCCAGGAGGGCTGCTGCTTTTAAGATGCTGGAACCACCAAGGCGCCAACAATCATACCACGGTCAAAGTTGCTTAGATCACACATCTTTCCCATTGTAATGTTTGTACAAACATCAGAGAGCTATTGAAGCAACCACGTCTCAACACTACAATTTATTCAGTTGACCATTGCTACTATTTTAGACATGGTCATGACTTGTGCAAAATTTGATTGTCATAACAAATCAGGCAAGAGATGTTTCATAGAATAACCGTGGTGAGAGAGAATGAGGGAGGGGGGGACAAAGGTGTTAAGCCAGGCTAGGAAAAATGTATGGTTGACATTGTTGACATTCCCTCAAAGGAGAGTAGATACAGATATTCTCTACATACATATTTGAATACATTTGAATAAATTAGTATATTTTTCTATTAATTCGTTGCTGTTTTTTGTTGCTTTTCGAAAAGACACTTCAACAATAAAATACCCAGTACATGCTTGTATACCTTAAGAATAAAATAATCATAACCCAGTCAGACATGATATCATTTATTTTATCTCATCTCAAATAAATACACTTCCAATAAATAAGTCAATTATACATTAATATGGCTATTCTTCTGCAATTTTAGTTATAGTAAGCTTCCCCTCATTTTGTAGTTCCAGCAACTTGTTGAGAATAATGTTGTATAGCTCCTGATTGTCCTTCTCCTTTTTAATTTTTTCTATTTCCAGCAGCAGCTTCTGTTTCTGGAGTTGTAAAACTTCTTTTTGTAACTCCAACACGTCCTCCCAAATATTTGGCCTAACCTCAGATGGTCTGCGCTGTTTTCTGAAACACACACGGGGCTTCTGATAAATGTTATGCATCATTTGACTAACCACAGGCTTATCCTATTAGGCTAAGTATGCTAAATATTGGGTGTCGTAGTGGTTCAGACGAAACTTAGCCTACTTTTTTGTTCTTAACTGTTCTTCAGTCTTTCCATGCGCTGCTCTCTTCCACATATTGCGTGTGCCTACAGAGGAGAGTCCATAGGCAACCTATTTTCATCATGCAATGAATGGTTTCCTATGGCTTTAATCACATAAGAACTTAGTAACCTCTTCCACTAAATGGCAGTAACGCCTTAAGTTTAAAGCTACAAACATCGCGTGTCGACGCGTCACTTCACGTCGCCTGGCTGCTTGGGGGCGTGTCAAAAAAATATGTGGTGGGCGCTGGTGGGTGTTACGAAGTCCTGCTGAAAATGTGTTCCTGTTCATGCAACGGGTATGAATATAGGGTTGCATCACAATATACTTTGTCTAATAAGCTTGCAAAGGAGTGGAATAACCAGAATAAAATTAACATTACTCTCCAAGTATAACTGACTTAATTTTGTTTAATTAAGTTTTTGGGTTAGGGCTAGTGGAGTTAGTGCCAAGTTAACAAGCTAGCTATCTATCGTATATCAAACCGGATAATTCGCCACCGATTTAAAATCCAGATAACATCACAATATATCATAAACCCGCAATGGACCGCAACAAGAAGCTAGTAATAGTTGCTCTCTACCTTGTATAACACCAGGAATGCAGCTACAGAAATTCTGTTTTTCCTCCATCCTCAAAATGCACGGAACTTTTTTTTTACAAAACAAGATTTTGGCTAGCCAGCTGAAGAAACAGCAGCCCAGCCTTTCACCTGATTGGCTCAATGGAACGCGCTTGACGGATGCATTTGCATAAAGTTGAGCTCTGCTCAACTTTTTCATCGCGCTGCTACCCGTCGATTCAGCGCGCCGCTACCAGAATGCATTGCGGGGCAGATTGACGGTTGTCCCATAGGAAATGAATGGGAGGCGTCAAATCGCACTGCTTTCGACCAGAGACTGTTGCAACCAGAGACTGTAAAAAATATGGACGAAGCTACTGTGACGTCACCCATTGACTCTCCGTGGGTCTCTAAAACACGTTTTGAAGCTCAATGGCGGGCGCGGCCATGTTGTCGATTTGGAGCCAAAACCATGGAGTTAAGCGGTTCTGTGAATTTGCAATGTGATTGACAGTCCGGTACGGAAAAGCCCATCAACCTGAACGAGGCTAGCTGACTGTCTGCCGTTATGTTTTCAAATATATTATCAGATGTTTACGGAGTTTAATTTCCATCCGTGACTGTACTGTGTCATGTAATCACGTTATATGTATGACATTAAAAATACAATTATGTTCAGTTATCTTCCATTTATGTTTCTCAGCAAAACGAATATGCTTAGCTAGCATATCAGCTTGCCAGTGAGCTAGGTAGGCTATCCGTGGTTAACTCACGCATTAGCAATATGAACCACAGGGGAAGAACATCGACTACACTGATGGTCAATCAATCAGAGATGTGTACTGGTGATTTTTGACTAGGCTAATTTTCATGTAACTGTCTGGTAGACCTGCTGTTAACCGAGTTATCGTCGTAGGTTTTCGCCACAGTCAGTTAATGAGCCAGTAACTGCTACTAGCTACTCCATCGCCGTTTGTGGTGTTCATTTGCTGGGTGACGCTAGCTGACCGATCGTTCGCAAATCACTTTCTACCGAATAAAAATTAACACTGTCAGCGGTGATTAACAAATCTACCAAGTATTTTAATAACTGATCTGCAGGCGTGTAAATATGACAACGCGCTTTGTACAGCAAGTTTTCCACCTGGTGCATGAAGACAAAAATAATGTAGCCTACATTGAATTTCTAATTATTATTAGGCTATTATTTTTTTCTTGTAAATCATCAAAACCAATGGAGAAAAGCCAATATAGCCTACGCAAGGAGCCCCCAGGACCGATTCTGAGAACCACTGTCTTAAGGACCAAACAAGAGGAACAGATTTATTTGTTTCTGTTTGTTCCGCCGTAGATGACATGAAACTACCGTGGAATAAAGTCACTGGGATTATTACGGATGGCGCACCTGCCATGGCTGGCGAGCGAAGTGGATTATCAACCCTAGTCTGTAACAAAGTCAGCGAAGAAGGAGGCAAAGCTATAAAACTCCACTGTATTATTCACCAACAAGTTCTCTGTGCCAAAAATCTGAAATATGATCATGTTATGAAACCGGTGATAAAGGCTATTAATTATATTCGCTCCAAAGCCCTGTGCCACTGCCAGTTTCAACAGTTTCTACTCGACATCCAGGCTGAATACGGAGATGTTGTGTATCACAACGACGTAAGATGGCTCAGTCGGGGGTCTGCACTGCAGCGCTTCTACTCTCTTAGGGAGGAAATCAGACAATTCTTGGCAAAAAAGGGGACAACAGATGCCAGAACTATCTGATCCTGTTTGGCTGGCTGATTTTGGATTTTTAGTTGACATAACACGACATCTGAACACGCTGAACACGAGCCTGCAGGGGCAAAATGCAGTGGTAAGCCAACTGTATTCACACATCAAAGCCTTTGGGACCAAGCTGCTACTTTTCCAAAGGCACCTGTCACAAACGCAGCCCAATACCACACATTTCCCATCGCTGCAGGAAATAATGACCAGTTTTCCACAGAACAATATCAGTGCGCGAATGAGGAGGTATGTAGCAGACATCTCATTTTTTTCAACAGCACTTTCAGGATTTTGCAGTTATTGAAAAGGAGAGCACGCTTTTTTCCTCTCCTTTCTCCGTGGACCCTGATGACGCTCCAGACCACCTGCAGCTGGAGCTCATTGAGCTGCAGTGTGACGCCGAGTGTCGCAGTCGGCACCAACAGCTCCCTCTTGTCAACTTTTACCGCCAGCTGGATAAAGGCAGGTTCCAAGATTTTCGAACATTTGCTAAGAAAATGCTGAGCTTGTTTGGCTCGACATACTTGTGCGAGAAGACATTCTCGGTTATGAACATTAACAAGAACCGCGTGAGGACGACACTAAGTGAGAAAAAATTATTGACTTTGTATTTTGATCGCATTTGTACCGTAGACTTACATGGAAACCGGATATGAAAAATGGCGCTAGTGAGCAACCAGGAACTACAACACCAGGAAATGAGCTTCAAAAACGAAGTCTGGTTTTGGCCAGACTTCGTTTTTGAAGCTGGTTGCTCACTAGCGCCACTACGGATGGCTCCAGTATAGGTGTTTTCATATTCGGTTTCCATGTAAGTCTACGGTACAAATGCGATCAAAATACTAAGTCAATCATTTTTTCTCACAAGAACAAATAGTCATAATAGGTGTATTTTATTCGTCTTATGGCTGTCCATGGGTCGATTTCATGATTTATTGCGTCATTTGGGCACAGTGCCAATATTTGTTCTGGACCAATGAGGTACAGCTTGCGTCACTTCCTGATTACTACAGAGGACTAAGCTACAGTAGGGGCTACAATCTGTGGTCACTGGGGTGGGAGGTGGCGTCTCTTGGCCTTGACATTGCGGCTCCGACCACGGTCCACCTGTGCGAAGTCAGAAAATGCAGGCATCCCGTTTTGTAGTGGTTTCATTATAGCGTGTGCTATTTACAGCTGCACTAGACGACCATGAAATAATCCTCCTCTGAAGTTTTGCGGTAGCCGAGTCATTTTTACTATTTCCTTTAGCCCACTTAACCAAATAATTAGTTGGCAGAAAGCGTAATCAGCTAACGCTTATTTGCTATATGTGGTAGTCCAGTAGCCTATGCTAAAACAGTTCGCAACTTCGGCTACCAAGCCATTTGACTAGCTAGCTAACCCTAACCGGCAAATATTCCATCTGTCAAACGTGTTTGACGGCTTGTCAGTCGTGTACATTCCGTAAATGTCTACCTGGGCTATGCTGCACGAATGTGACAAAGCTAGAAGCTAGCAAGAAAATAATAATAATTAGAAATTCAATGTACATTATTTTTGTCTTTATGCAACAGGTGGAAAACTTGCTCTTCAAAGTGCGTTGTCATATTTACACGCCTGTAGACCAGTTATTAAAATACTTGGTAGATTTGTTAATCACCGCTGACAGTGTTAATTTTTATTCGGTAAAAAGTGACTTGCGAACGATTGGTCAGCTAGCGTCACCCAGCAAGTAACACCACAAACGGCGATGGAGTAGTAGTAGCAGTTAATGGCTCATTAACTGACTGTGGCGAAAACCTACGACGATAACTTGCTTGGTTAACAGCAGGTCTACCAGACAGTTATATGAAAATTAGCCTAGTCAAATCACCAGTAGTCTACACATCTCTGATTGATTGACCATCAGTGCAGTCGATGTTCTTCCCCTGTGGTTCATATTGCTAATGCGTGAGCTAACCACGGATAGCCTACCTAGCTCACTGGCAAGCTGATATGCTAGCTAAGCATATTCGTTTTGCTAAGAAACATAAATTGAAGATAACTGAACATAGCCTAATTGTATTTTTAATGTCATACATATAACGTGATTACATGACACAGTACAGTCACGGATGGAAATTAAACTCCGTGAACATCTGATAATATATTTTAAAACATAACGGCAGACAGTCAGCTAGCCTCGTTCAGGTTGATGGGCTTTTCCGTACCGGACTGTCAATCAAATTGTAAAAATCACAAGACCGCTTAACTCTATGGTTTTGGCTCCAAATCGAGAAAATGGCCGCGCCCGCCATTGAGCTTCAAAACGTGTTTTAGAGACCCACGGAGAGTCAATGGGTGACGTCACAGTAGCTTTGTCCATATTTTTTTTACAGTCTCTGGTTGCAACCAACACAAGTGCAGTAGAGCGAAAGACTGGAGTCCACAACTACAGGACAATCCACCGCGACTACCTTACAAGGTAATTAGACACGCCTACATCTGGACAACAAGCGTGGCCTTCCAACCACAGAACCGTACTGTCATAACATTTCAAAATAGTGAATTGTGCAACGTTTAGTGTTAAGATATTTACATAGCTAATGATCTGTTTTATCTATTTTTCTAACTAGCTAGCTAGTTATATAGACAGATAGATAACAGAACTCTAGATAGCTAGACAGATCAGATCAGATCATCAGATAACTAGCTAGCAAGTTGGCTCGATAAACGGATAGATCGTTAGCAAAACAGTAAGCTTTCTCCCACTAGCTAAGTAAATCCCGCTAGCTTGTCTTCTTAAAGAAACTTCCAAACGGCTTACCAATTTGGTTTCACCAACAACATATACAAATTTTAAAAGACAAGACTTTATGCGAATCAACTGAAACCCCAAACTGGTCAGAAATCGCGTTTTGACATAGAACCTTGTTTATCTGAAAATGTCTCAAATGTATTAACCGAAAGAACTGGAGAGAAGAATCCTTAGAATAGCGGTTAGTACAGTTGAACGCAGCACACAACATTTTTGGACCTTGGACTTTTAAATGGTGAAATCGTATGTAGCTAGCTAATCGGAATTAAACGACACAGCATCACACCTGCTGCTGAAGCACTCTGCCCGGCGGCGAGGATGGGGAAAGCCTTATATGGTGATACGGTGGTAGGACAAGCCACATTGCACACACTGAAATTAACCCAGATTTGGGAATTTTGGTGGAATTATTTTTAAAAATCAGACCCAGGGGAGACATTACATGGGATGGGATTAACTAGTTAAACCATCATTTCTTGTGTAAAAAATGTACTGACTTTATATTTCATGCATCTACTTGCTTTGGAAAGACGTTTTTTGGAATACAATTTTATATCAAACCATTTTTTTTCTGTGAGGGTACGGACGACAGATTACACTGCGTTAACAGCATTTGTAATTTTTTCCCATTCCTTGCCTTTAAGCAGGTGCCTTTATTTTACTGTTGACGCTGCTAAATAACACATGCTTTCCTTGAGTTATTTCTGACGGCAGGACTTCAATCTACGAACTCGTGAAGTTCTTTTTTGTCTTGGGTGCCATTTCGTGAATGAATCTTGGGGACAAATGGGGTGGGATGCATTACCTTATAGTATCACTGGGGCATTAAGTATGTTAATTCACAGTTCTCGGGAGCGCACGCTCAATTACGAACAGGTGGAATTCATAATGTTTATGCCGGTGATTTATGACAGTTTTCTGAAGTTAAGCGTTTGCTGAATCCGACGTGGCACACTCGTACGAGCCGATCAAAAGTAAGCCAAAGTTAAGATAAAAATACGAACATTGCATGAGTTGCAATGACCCTAAACATACCTCAAAATCACCACAAATCAGTGTTTATCAATGGCCATTTCAGTCTCCGAACCCTATCAAAAACCTGTGGTCTATATTTAAGAGCCCAATGCATGTCCAAATATAAAGATTTTGAAAGGTTCTGCATCCATCCAAATGTGTTCTCCAAACTGGTGTTTTCAGTTACACAAGATGACATTGGTTAAATTCAAATGAAGACAAAAGCAAATAAATAATTTCTATGTCTAAATGGCAGTTTATAGTTATATTCCCTCGCAAAATGGTGGCAGTGTAATTATTTCACATTTGAACTTTTATTGTTTATTATTGAAGTTAACACCACAAGTCCCTGAACCTATGAGCCACCATAAACAGTTTTTTGTTTCAACAAAAGAGGAGATACAGCTACATGACATAATTAGTATATACTTATAATTTTTTGTGTTACACTGGCAGTGTCATATAAAAATCTCAATATAACTCAAAAAGGCAACTTTTTGGAAAAAGTTCCAGTCCAAGAAATGAGAAAGTGTTTTACTGTTATGTTTCATTACACAAATCAAATTTCAAATATGTTACTGAGCACGAAACATTAGCAGTCATCAATTGATGATGCAGGTTTTCTATTAATATATATTACTCAATTTTGCTGATGCGCACACACACACACACCCATATATAATGTTGCCAAGATGATATACATTATAGAGTGAATCAATATACTCACCCTGCATGCTGAATATATTTCAGACAGGAACAGTCACTAGGCTAGACTGATTCTGTTGATTAATTGGCTGCATAGTGAAAGTCCTAACCCTGTGAAGTGCTTGCTTTGAGCCCACCAGTTGTTGCTATGGAACCTGTTGTGTTTTCTGTCAATATTGTTGCTGCTGTTGAGGTATGGCTTCTGGTTTTCCAGTTGGCCGGTGAAGTGGCGCTGGAAAGGTTGACGGTTATCAGCACAACATAATATACCTTCAAACCTCACACATCCATCTCGAAAACAAGGCACCCAGTAGAAAAGAAAGACTTCCTTGTGTAATGAAATTCACTTTTCTCATTGTTATAATTTTAAAAGATTCATTGTCAAATGGAAATTAAATATTAAATATTTATTCTGATAAAACTGCGTCTGGGACAGTAAAAAAAAACTGAAAAATGCTTCATATCATCATTACTAAAAGTACAATTTTTTTTCTTGCAATTCCTGCAGAGAAAGGGAAAGACTGTTTGCTGGGGGTCAGTGCCATAAAAATTTCTTTGTAGTCCTGAGATTCACATGTGGCTGGGAAATTCTAGTCATGGATTTTAGCAAGTGTTGCCAGGGATAATTTCCCACATAAATACCTAACAACGGTACTAGCATGTCTCTTAAATGTTATACTCAAAAAAGAAAACTGGAGTTACCAGGAGGAGTTTATTTTGATTGTTTTATTAAATGTAAGCCAACTGACAAAAAGTTTTGGGTAAAGTAAGTCAGTCCACTGAGATCACTTATAGTCATGTAACCACAATTTTGCTTCTTCAAGAACAAAAGCCTAAAGTAAATAATTTTATTTTCAGCATTCATTAGACAATGTGTATACTGTACAATTATACATTGTAATTCACCTTTCCCCTTAAAATAACGCAATACACATACAAATGTGTGCACACACACATACATACACACTTATACCCACACTGGCCTCCAAAAGTATTGCCACTCTTGGTAAAGATGATCAAAGAAAAACTATATATAAAAAAGCTAGGGCTGTCGATCAATTAAAATATTTAATTGTGATTAATCGCATGATTGTTCATAGTTAATCGCGATTAATCGCAAATTAATCGCACATTTTTTATCTGTTCAAAATGTACCTTAAAGGGATATTTTTCAAGTGTTTAATACTCTTATCAACATGGGAGTGGGCAAATATGCTTGCTTTATGCAAATTTATGCTTATTTATTATTGGAAATCAATTAATAACCCAAAACAATGACAAATATTGTCCAGAAACCCTCAAAGGTACTGCATTTAGCATAACAAAATGTGCTCTAATCATAACATGGCAAACTCAAGCCCAACAGGCAACAACCGATGGGCATATTGACCTGCTAAATTTAACATTACTTAGTAATATGAGTACTCACACGATGTAGTGTGTCCAACTTTACGCTTATAAAGGTTCACTAAAACATCCCGTTTTTTAAAGTATTAACACAAAACGATGGACCTCAGTGCATCGCAACAACAGACACATTGTACAACAGGTACATTGGTCTGCTAAATTTTCCATTACTCAAAGATCATTCCCTGGATCCCTCGCACTTCTAAAGCAAATCACACAATGTAATTGTGTCCAACCTCACATGGGGAAAACAAAGGCTCACAAAAACATACCCTTCTACTATGTGGGATCAAAACAGGATGATACAAAATAAAACAATAAATAAAGTGAGCAGGAAACAGTGGAAAGGGAGTATAATACAGAACTAGGACTCGAACTAGGATATTGCAGTTAGGCTATACTTCCATTTCTTTGGATACAACAGTTAGGCTATACTTCTGTTTCTTTGCACTGAGTCAGTTGTTTAAACAGACAAGCCTGTTTACATTGTCAGACGACAGGGCAGCTCCCTTCTCCTGAACAATATGCCCAGACAATGAAAAACTGCGTTCACGCTGTTTCACTCGGGAAAACATGGATTCCCACAGAAAACGCTGCTTTATTTTACTGTTAAGGAGTATATTAAATGAGTAAATAGAGTGAAACCACGAAACTAGTTAGGCTGCAGTAGTACTGAAATGTAAATATGGTATCACTGTCAGCCAGGTGTTTAGTTATATCATTTGCAGTGTTAATTTCTGAGCAAAATGACGTTTTTGTCAGGGCTCTGTGTTTTCCCTCTGTCTGTGTTTTCCTTGTTGGGCCGCCAGAGGGCGGCACTTCTGTTTTGTGTCCTGTTTAATTGTATCATTGTTTTCTATTAGCCAATTATTGTTTGCTGGTTGTCTCGTTTTCCCTTCCCTCTCTGTGGCCTGATTGTTCATTGTGCCCTCCTGTGTCTCGTCTGTGTCGCGCCTATTTAAGTTTCCCTTCCCCCTGACTCAGGTGCTGGATCCTTGCTTGCTGTTGGTGTTAGTTCGTTTGATCATGCTTCCGATCGTGTTTCTGCCCTGAGTGTTCCTGCCCCTGTTCTGTTTTCTACGTGCTTTTGGATTTTTGTTTTTTCTTGTTTCCGGCGTGTTTTGAAGTTTTCCTTTGTGTTTGTGAGAGTTGCTGTTACCCCATGGGTCTAGGGGTGCATGGGGTATGTAACTTGATGTTAATGGCCGGGAGATGTTAATGCTGTAGATATGGTAACAACAAAAAAAACACAGACAAAGCAGCAACTCAGTGCACGGGTGTTTACTGTGATAACGAACAAAACGGTGCAACAAACTACCAGACATATAACAACCCAGACACACACTACCAGGGTCAACGGACGCTGGATGTTGCCAAAAGAACAAAAAAACAAGCTAGCTAAACCAGAGAGTAAACTAATCTAGTGTATCAAGTACACAAACAAAAGGCCTATCTACTCTAACTAGCAGACTGAAACACAATTGGTTGGCAATCACCCCTAAGGACTAGTGAATCTATACATAACATAGCCTACGGGCATATGTACAGGAGCCCCCAGTCTTACCTGTCCCAAGCCTTGGAAGTGTACATAAAACAAGACAAGTTGAAATGAGTGGTTAACATACATAGTCAAATACACAACACAGAGCAAACAGTCAGACATCCATTGTTACAACAGGTGGGGTTTATATAGTAGATGTGGCGAGTTCTGATTGGCTGTCCGGAATTGACACGGAGGGTGGGGCTTGGTGAAGGTGGGACTTGGTGGATGGTGACTGACAGGTGAAGGCAGGGAAGTCCACACATAAAAGAAAAACATGGCACGTAACAGTTGCCCTGCGAGGCTTTTTGTTCCCCTTTTTCTGGTTTTGTTAGTACAGTCTTTGTTCTTTCTATTTTGGGAGTTTTGTGTTTTTCCCCTCACTCTGCGTTTGGGTCCATTCCCTCGCCCGCCCTGACAGTTTTCTAGCTAAGCTGGCTAGCAAAAAAAGTTGCTGATGGATTACATTACATTACATTTATTTGGCAGACGCTTTTATCCAAAGCGACGTACAAAAAGTGAATTTCATGGTCATAGACAACTACTAAACACAGGTTCAGTAAGATACAATACTTATTTTGTACAGCTATTTCTAGCCAAGAACACAGTTTAGTTCACACAGTGAACACTATTCAGACCTAACCTCTGCAAAGCCAACTAGGCAGAAGAATAAGCTACAGTATTAGGACAAATACAAATTACCAAAGTGCTGGGATGGGGCAACATGTAACAAGTGGCAAGGGTCAGGGCTTTGAACCGGATCCTGGCAGCGACCGGTAGCCAGTGGAGTGATCGCAGCAGAGGAGTGACGTGGGAGAATTTGGGAAGGTTGTAGACGAGTCGGGCAGCGGCATTCTGAATCATCTGTAGTGGCTGTATGGCACAAGCTGGCAGGCTTGCAAGGAGAGAGTTGCAGTAATCAAGGCGACAGGTCACCGTAGCCTGGACGAGCAGCTGGATGGAGTGCGTCGTCAGGTATGGTCAAATCCTTCTGATGTTGTACAGAAGGAATCTGCAGGACCGTGATGTTGCCTTGATGTGCTCCTTGAGGTCCAGTTGGTCATCCAGGACCACCCCCAAGCTCTTGGCAGAGTGAGAGGCAGTCACTGTGGTGCCATCAACTGTGATTGAGAGCTCACGTAGTAAGGAGGTCTTGCATGGGAAGAAGAGCAGCTCAGTTTTGTTGAGGTTGAGCTTCAGATGATGGCTGGCCATCCAGGTGGAGATGTCAGCCAGGCAGGAAGATATCTTATCATCGACCTGTGTAGCCGAGGGGGGGAAAGAAAAGAAGAGTTGCGTATCATCTGCATAATAATGGTAGGAGAAGCCGTGTGAATTAATAACTGAACCAAGATGGTGTGGTGTATATGGAGAAAAGCAGAGGACTCAGTACAGATCCCTGCGGTACTCCCGTAACAAGGGGATGAGAAGCAGAGGCAGATCCCCATCCAGGAGACCTGGTAGGACCTATCTGCAAGATAGGAAGCGAACCAAGACAGGGCGGTCCTGGCAATGCCCATGTCAGCCAAGGTGGAGAAGAATATTTTGTGGTTGACCGTGTCGAATGCTGCAGACAGGTCAAGGAGGATCAGGACAGAGGAGAGGCCTGAGGCTCTTGCAGTGGCGAGTGCCTCCGTCACAGCCAGGAGGGCAGTCTCTGTTGAGTGCCCGGATCGGAAGCCAGACTGATGAGGGTCTAGTAGGTCGTTCTGATGGAGAAAAGAGGTTAGTTGTTTAAGCACTGCTCGCTCAAGGGTTTTGGAAAGAAAAGGTAGAAGCGATACGGGTCGATAATTCATTACATCAGAGGGGTCTGAGGTGGATTTCTTGAGTGGGGTAACATGAGCCATCTTGAAATCAGAGGGAACATGACCAGAGGCAAGGGAGGAATTAACAATGGAGGACAGGTAGGGAAGGATCTCGCTGGAAATGGATTGGAGGACTGTAGATGGGATGGGGTCAAGTGGACAGGCGGTTGCACGATGAGAAGTGATGAGTTGCAGTACATCGGAGTCCTCCAGCATCTCGAAGGAGGTCAGTGTGGCCGTGGGTTTGTCCCAGGGGTTGGGGGGTTCACTGGATGGGCAAAGGAGCTCCGGATTGCAGCCACCTTTCCTTCAAAGGCGGCCAGAAAGTCATCTGCAGAAAGGGAAGAGGGAGATGGGGGTGGAGAAGGAATGAGGAGGGAAGAGAAGGTGGAGAATAGTTTGCGTGGGTTAGAGACAAATGCACTGATCTATGATTGGAAAAATGAGGCTTTAGCTGATGTGAGGGCAGATGTGAAAGTTGCCAGCAGGGTGTGATATGCGGTCAGGTCATCAGAGGATGGGATTTCCTCCACTTCCTCTCTGCAGGCCGCAGTGATGTTCTGTTGGAGTGTAGTGACTCAGTAAGCCATGGGCAGGGGGGTGAAATGCGTGCTGGTTTGGACACGAGGACAAAGTGAGTCAAGGGACTGGGAGAGGCAGGAGTTGAAGGTGGAGGTAGCAAGGTCAACTGGCAGAGTTAGAGAAAGAAGCAGGAGGGGGAAGTGTAGAGAGAGCAGTGGAGATGAGGGAGGAATGTGACAGAGTAGAGAGATTTCTCTTGAAAGTTACTGTGGGTGAGCTGTTAAATGAATTGTGGGGGAGTAAGTAGGAGAGGGAGAAAGAAAGAAATAAGTGGTTTGAGACATGGAGGGGTGTCACCATAAGTTGGGGAATGGAGCAGCTTCTGGTGAATACAAGGTCTTGTTGGTTACCAGCCTTGTGTGTGGGGGGAGAAGAAGACTGGTATAGGGCAAAAGACTGGAGGAGTGAGGCAACCCTGGATAGTTGGGAGGTCTCTGGTGGGAGGTTGAAGTCTCCCAGTAGAATAGCAGGAGTGCCATCCTCAGGGAGGGAGCGTAGGAGAGTGTCCAGCTCGTCCAGGAAAGAGCCGAGTGGACCTGGAGGACAGTACAGAACAATAATGTGAAATTTTGAGGGATGAGTTACAGTAATTGCATGAAATTCAAAGGAGGAGGAAGTAGGGTTAGGACTGGGGAGGACACAGAACTTCCAGGACAAGGAAATGAGAAAACCGGTATCCCCGCCTCGTCCAGAGGCCCTGGGGGTGTGCGAGAAGGGGTATCCCGCAGACAGTGCAGCTGGGGTGGCGGTGTTGTCGGGAGTGATCCAAGTTTCTGTGAGAGCCAGGAAGTCAAGAGACTTTGTCTTGGCAAAGGCAGTAATGAAGTCAGCTTTCTGGGCAGCTGACTGGCAGTTCCATAGTCCACCTGTGACAGTGAATTCCTGAGGTGTGGATAAGGGTGGGTAGATCAGGTTAGATAAATTGTGCCTGCGGTGAATAGACCATTTGGGGCGAGGCAGCGAGCACAAGGGAATTGAGTTTATAAACATGATGAACTGCCTATGGCAGCCTCCGCTGGAGCTATAAATACCGGGTGGCAATTACGTACTTGCATTACCTTCATTAGGGCAGATAAGCACCAGGTGAAGCTACTCGAAATTAGCTCAACAATACCAGGCAATTTAATATCGTAACTTTTAAATTTCACATATTGCTATAATGAATGGGAAACATAAACGATACTAACGCATATCACATAATCACACACCCAAATGAAAATGCATTAAAAGCCTAAATACACCATTTTTCTTTCGTACCACAAATTTTATTATTTATTATGCTTGAATTTCCGATCTAGAATTCAGAGTTCTACGACCGTTCAGTTTCTTTTTTCACAAGTCGGACCTCGTTTTTTATTAGTTCCGAGTTGTCTTGAACGCAGCATAAGGGTGGGGCAAACGTTCATCATAACAGAACTTGCATTAACGTGCCTTTAAAAAATTAGTGGCGTTAAAACGAATTTGCGTTAACACGTTATTATCGCGTTAACTTTGACAGCCCTAAAAAAACACATTTAATGTGAAATAAAAATCAAGTTTGTTTCTTGTTGCCACCCCTGTTTTAGTGCTTGCACACTTCCCTGAGCGTGTCCTCATAAAAAATCTTTAAACACCCTTCAGATCCTTTGGTCTGCATTTGTGGTCTATTTTTTTTGATTGAGTTCTGGTCTGGAGACTGAGGTTCCTTCTTCGTTGAATTTGACGTATGCTTGGGATCACTGGCTAGATATATCAATTTGCAGCCAAGTTTGAGCTTCCTGGAGAGTAGCTGGAAGGGATATCTGGTTTTAAATAAAAGCTGTTTGTACTTGCTGGAGGACCTAAATCCTGGCCTAGGGCCCCATAGGTGCAAAACAACTCCATGACATGAAAGAACCACCACAAAATTTCACTAAAGGTATAATGTCCCAGCCAAAATCTTTGTCTTATAGCAGGTGCTGTAGCCTATCCCAGCGTGCATTGGACGAGAGGCAGGAATACACCCTGGACCCAGGAATATACCCCTGCCAGTCTATTGCAGGGCACATACACAAATCACTCACACACTCACACCTATGGGCAATTTTGAGTTTCCAATTAGCGTACCTGCATGTCTTTAGCCTGTGGGAGGAACCCCATCCAGAAACAGGGAGAACATGCAAACTCCAGAACAGAAAGGCCAGGCTATATTCGAACCCTTCTCACTGTGAGAAAACAGTTCTACCCACTGCACCCCTTTGACGCCCAGAATTCAAACACAATGTTGCCAAAAAAGAAGAAATTTTTATTTCCAGCTTTGAATCTTCTGTCACTTACAATGCTTTTTAAATTTTCAAATCTTATTTCAGACAAACTTTTGGCCTGGTATTGGCATAAGCTGGCATTTAGAAGAGACAGGGGTGATCGTGAACAAAGTGGTATCACTTGAATGACAGTTAGTTTATATCATCCAAACCGCAGCAAAGATTAAATAAGCTGTTGACTCAGGGCTTTGCCAACACTAATGCTAATTACAAATTATTTGCACAAAATAAGGCATTGCGTTGACACTTAGAAGGTTCTGGGACAGAGACAAAAAAATTGTTACAAACTTGTTTCAAAAAACTTTGTTGATGTAGAAAGAGTCTCTTCCTATGAACAAGTTTACACTAAGCACTGTGAAAGACTGATGAGGAGACTATTAAAAAACGGACCTAACTGAAATTTAATCACAAAGTTTAAATCTTTCGATTTATATTTCATTTGAGCTCATTTTTTTGGCACTGCTGCAAACTATTTTATTGTTATATTTAGGATATGATAATGTATGGATATGAAGGCTCTATCAACTTCTTGTTGAGGGATGAAGGGTGAGATCAGAAAATTGCTTTTGGAAAAACTGATGTCCCTACACATCACACATAGATTAGTCTCCAACAATAAAAATCTGGTTCATGAGAAGGAGAATCACAAATTTCTTACCTCATACAGATGCACAAAGCTAAAACATGAATGGAATTTATTTGAATCTGGTCATAGTCAGGGGCGGTTTTAGTGAATTGAAGGCCCCAGGCAAAGACCAATGTGAGGCCCTTCTCCATTTTGCTTAATGCAATCATAGCTAGTGAACAAAAACTATTTGGAGGCAGCTCTTTTCAGTTAACAAAGCCACAGAACTAAAGGACAGACCCAAATGAGAATTCTAACTAAAGAACTTCAAATGACCTTCAGTCAGTTAGAAGAAGACAATATGGCAAGAAAAAGATGATAAGTATATCATCTTTAATTCTTTCAAGACAAACGTATAGTACATGTTTTTGATAAAGCATTTGAACATCCACTATTCTCTAGGGGTAAAGGTCCTGGTCCGAGCAGGTGTCTGGTTTGTGGTGGGCTGCTTACTGTCTGTCGGTGTCGCCTCTGACACTTTCCTCCCACACTGTAGCTGGTTCACCCCAACCAGCAGAGGCAGTAACGCTAGAAGTTGTAGTAGGTGCGGTGGGTGCACGACAGGCTGAGGCAGCAGGGTGCTAACGTTAGCTAGCTCAGCTTCTTCAGCTAACGTTACACCTGTTGTAAAGTCAGCTAGAGCGAGAGCACCTATTATCAACCAACTTCGTTCGACAGACAGGAAAACGTAAACTGATTTGTAACTATATATGAAAAAATAAGCGAAATATCGGTAACAACCTGTACCTAGTTATGTAGGAAAAATGTCCCCGTTATCCTCCAGTAATTATTTTTTTTAAGTACTTTTGCAATTTTTTTATGTGCCGGCAAATAATTCAGAGGTGGCCCAGCGCTAGATTTTTGTTGCTAAGTGGACGTGTATCGACCACCCCATATAAATGAATGGAACTTGACATTAATTTGCGAGCATACTGTATAAGTGTCCTGTCTTGCGTATTTGAGGTTAATATGAGAAAGGGTGGTCGCTATATCAGCATGTCTAGGGATCCGTACATATTCACTGTTGTAACCCAAGTCGCAGGATGCAAAATAACTGTTAATTCCAAGCGAGTTGCTTGTCTTAAAGTTGATATAGTAAATAAGGCTGTATTACTATATCAAAAACTAACTAAATGTATAGGAAGTTGGTTTTTTACATTTAGACAATTTATTATGTGTATTTTTTACAGGACTTACATTTAAATAGGTAACAATGTCCAGTTCTCTCTAATAAATACGAAGTAAATACACTATGGTTAGGGTGGTCGATAATAGGTGCTCTCACTCTACTTGTTGCTCCTCCGTCGTGGAGTCTCTGGCTGTTTTATTAAAGAATTTCGTCAGTTTAGGCAAACTTTCCTTAAACTGGGCATCTTCCTTCTTCCTCTTTCTCTTCTCAAATCCACTTTTAAAACGCTTTATGGTAACAAAGATCGTGACTCTCTGTCTCTGATGGCAACTCGAATTTCTACGTCATTGATTAGGCGCAAATGCAGGAAAACCAAGGTGGAACAGTTCATTATATGTGAAATTTAGGTGATAATAAATATTGGCAAATACAGATATCTAATTGGATAGGCCCACATTTACATGTAGACAGATTTATTTTTATCTATTACAGATTCGTTTGGAGTGACAAGAAAAGAAAAATGTTTTATAAATAAATTTTAAAAAAGGAAACCAATTCACGAGGCCCCTTCGGTGGACGAGGCCCCAAGCAATTGCCTACCTATGGCCTATGGTAAAACCGCCTATGGTCATAGTGGTTATTGGTCAAATTTCCATTTTTTATCAAATTACCAATATAAATTATTTTATGCACCTGGAGACAAAGTACTTTAATGGAATTTTCAGAGGTGCAGCTAAAAGCCTAATTTATTTCTCAGGGAGAACACCACTAAGTGGTCCCTTTTATATGAAGTACATATAAAAAGATAGTTAATTCATTCATCACGAATGTCAGTCAGTTTTACAACCTTTTTCACAATTTAAGATTTTTACCAATGTTATGTTTTAGAAACGTTGGTGTCCCCATGTTTTAAATCTCGATTTTTGTATCGGTTCTCTCAATACTATAAGGTAGGCCTTTTCTATCATATATTCACATTACCCAATCTTCTTACTCTGAGCTTTCTTGAAACCTACTGCCTGTTTCCCCTTCATCAGATTATTTCTTTTAATTAGCAGGTGCATGGTGTTGATGAAATGGGAGGCCAGGGTTACAGGCTCGCAGTAAGGGCCTTTGGAAGTGGCATGCCTGGGTGGTCCAAGTCTTTTCCTTCACAGCAAGGCTGGGCACCTAACATCAAAAAAGACAATTTTCATTTCTGTAGGGTAGCGTTTGTTAACAGTTTTGTTCTATGGGATTTAATTTTTTTCCTTCTGTGTGCAATGTTTGTAAGAAGAAATTTTTTACATGTGTTAGCCCTTGCACATATGTTTCTACAGGGAAAAGTCCCCACATCCCAGAAAGAGGATCAACCCTACAATTCCATTCAAAAAAGGCATCATACACAGCAGCAAAGGGTGTAGCAGTTGAGTTTTGCAGCTTTTCCCCCTGTCACCCCATGTCGGTTTTTCTTAGGGAGGAGCATTATGAAGGACACCGCCATGGACAGGTGGTAGAAACTGTGAACGTAGGCATAGTCCCATTCCTATTGGGACAAAGGAACAGTGTCATCATTTATCATTTATGTCATGTTTAACATATAATTAAAGCAGAAAGAAGGAACAAAAATAGAGAGATTACTACAGTAGATTCCTGACTGGGAAGGGTGAAGGATAAATATGGTATTTTCATTAAAATTACTGAACATTTTACAATTCTTGCTTTTTTCAGTGCTGTGGTTCCCAAATCTGTTCCTGGAAATCTTGTAGGTTTTCACTCCAACCCAACAAAGCACACCTTATTCAACAGCTGGAGATCTAATTGAGCTGCTAAAATCAGCAAAATTAGGGTTAAAATAAAAACCCACAGGACAGTATATCTACAGGAACTGTTTTATTGCATCATAAATGTTTCAAGACTAAAACTATGGAAAGGCTGGTGTAGAATGACCATTGACCTCTGGTGAGACTGTTTCCATAAGCTCACAACTAAGGTCAAAACAAAGGTACTTGACTCAAAAAATAAAAAATAAATAAAATGAGAAAAAAAATTGTAAATCGTGCATAAAGGATTTAAAAATGCATGTTATATACCAGGGGTAGGCATCTCTGGTCCCCCACAGAATGTCCTGGTTTTGCTTCAACCAAACCTATAACTACATAATTGGATTCCTTTTAATTAGTTTTAATTAATCAGGTCTAATGAATGTAGGTGGCCAGGTGCAGGAAGCATTCAGCCTGTCACCATTTAGAATATTCAAGCTCAGACTTTTAAAAGTCTATAAATCTCTCGTTATCAGTTGAGATGGAACAAAAACCAGAAATGTCACTCCTGGACCTGGGTTACCTGCCCCTGTTATACAACATAATGTATGTGGCATATTGATTTGTGGCCCATATAATTTATATGAAGGAAATGAAACAAAGCAAACCCTCCTTAGCTTGCTAGTTGGCAAACCAAATTCATGGCTGGAGAGGTTCATTTTTTTATTGCATTTGTGTCTGGAACCTGTGGTCTACACCATCTAATACACTGACATATATAATTTTAAATTTAACAAAAATATTACTTTAAATAAAAGAAAGTTATGGCAGAGGGGATTAATACCTCAAAGTAGAATCGTAACATCAAAGCAAGGGCTCCAAAGCAGCAGCCGGGTCCCACCTGCTTGGTGTAAACACTTTTTTCTGGATACAGTCCTTTCTTTTCCTTCATCTTCTGTAGCTGTAGACACACACACCGTTGTCAGAATATGTATGCACACCAATATGCACATACAGAAAAAACCAAGGCACTGAAATATAGATGGACAAGCGCAGTGATGCCCTTCTATTGCAATATGATCAAATGATCAAAGTGCCTAAATGAACAAACCCATTTTAAGGTAATCATCAGCACAGCAGTTCCAATTGGTCCAGAGTAGACACCATATCCCCATCGGTCCTGGTAGATTCTCACAGCAGTTGTCAGAACTCCAAACATAGTGAGGGTAGAACGCTTTGGTTCATCAAAGTCTCCAAGGGCTGTGAATAAACAAATACAAAATACACTCTTTACTAGAGGGCACAGGAACACAGATAGCATATATATAGCATATAGCATATTATGTCAGATAGAACACATTCCATCTGACATAATTTTCCTGGAAACCAGGAAGAATATAATTGACAACAAAACAGTGGTGAAATCAGAGAATATTCTTGATTGTTTTTCTAATACTTTCACAAACCTATTAGGGTGACCCAAATGGAAATTGCTGTTCCGAAGATACAGAAGTATTCAAGAATATCGTACTTCATGAAGCATACAACAGACAGTCCAGGTCCATCACATACATGGTAAATCTGGAATTAAACAGATTCATACATGCACTCAGCCCATAATAATAATACATTTGGTTTACATTCTGTTACAGTAAATAACTAAAAGTGCTTACAATTAAGCATAAACAGCCAATGTGCTGTGCAATAATAGAACAGTATATCCTCCAGTGAACTGGCAATTCATTTTTGTCCCCTGGTCTCTTTTCTTAATATCAAGAACCTTATATTCTACTCTGCTGAAACCTACACCACAAGCGACATGTATAAAAATATAATACTTTTAAAAAAATTTTAAATTTTTTACAGCAACATGTTTTTGTCATCTAAGACACTTCTGTTGGAAATTTTAAATTTACATTTTTTTCTGCCAGGTTTCGGGTGGTTATAAAGAGAAACCATACACAAAGAGAACCAGACCTCAAGAGACTGTAAATGAATGCATTTGCAAAAACCCAGCTGAAGAGTCCACATATCTCTTAGGTAAAATTTCAGTGCCATTTTTCTTTATAGTCTAATTGTACATTTTAATACAAATGCCTACTCCTGCAGATTTAAGTTTCTCTCTCCCAGAGTCCAAAGCCTATCCACACACACACATTTATAAAGTTAATTGGGCTCTTACCACAGTGAAAAACATGGTGAAGAAGTAGACCATTGCCTCCATATGAAAGCCTCTTTTGGTTGCCACACTGACAACCAGCAGAAGCACCAAGCTGCTGATGGTTGGGAGCAATAATTTAGCAATAAATGCACCCATCCTGGAGAAACAAGGTACTGTGTGGGAAACCTGGGTAGAGAAGATCTGTTTTATGACGACAAGGTCTGCTTCAAAAAAGTAAAAGTGGGGAACAAGGTTTTAAGATGGAGAAGTTTGCTAATGACACCAGCACTTTCAGTACAGAGTGAGGCAACACATGAGGAAAGCTGTGAGCAAAAGGGGGAGAAGAGAGTGTGGCTTTGGCAGCTGTCGCACAAAGCTCTTTAAAATTTAAATGCCTGTCAGAAATAGAAGAACCAGCATAGCACCATGTGGTCATGCAGCAGCTGCTAGCAAGGAACAAGAGGAGAACCATTGCTAAATTCACCCTTCCCCTGAAGCTGTTTAGTTTTAAGGTGACCCATAATTCACTGAACTATAAACCCAGCACAATCGCTACTCGCATTTCTTCATTGCTTCATCAGACACATACCACATTGCTTCATTTAGGACATAGGAATAAAGTATTTTAAAACAACAGCACAAACATTTTATGTAGTTTTATATGCAATCCTCATATAGTTAACATTTCTGAGACGTGGTTGACTTGTGGTTCATGACTGAAGCCAGATGAAGCTTTCACTTAAAAACAGAAAATAAATGTGTACGTTAAAGCTCTATCTCATTACCTTCACTGATGCTGTTATCTCTGTGGAGGAGCAAGACGTTATGATTGCAGTTAGAAGCATGTCTACAGGCAACTGTTGCCCCACCTCCACCCAGTTGTTGTATCTGCCTGTAGAACTCACAGAAGCACAAAGGGTGTAGTGTGAGAGGGGGCTTTGCTTTTGCCTGGTAGGAGCAAAGAGAGTAGGAGAATATAATTTCCTGACACTGTCCAGTGGGATGATGATGAATTTGCAGGTGAAAATAAATTAAAGCTGCAGGTGTTGTTTTTTTTTTTTTTTTTGGGCTACTTTTAAAATGCACCATGGGTCCAGATTACTAGCTACCTCATAATTGTGACCAGGCAAGAAGGCACTGTCTGAACACCAGCTAAATATATTAAACTTTAAGTTATCCAAACACAAAATAAGCTCACAAGATTTTGATTCAATCAAACACCAATAATTTAGTAGTTTTCCTGCATACCATGAATTTTAATGGTGGATCAGATTTGCCATAATAACATATACACAGAAATAAATAAATTAATAAGTACGAATAATTAGTTATTGACCAAGGAAAAATAAAAAGTAAAAAGTACCCTTTTTAATATATTCTGTATAATGTATTTCTGTATTTATTCCATATTTACTCACATCTTTTCTCACATTCATTCATCTATTATTATTTTTTTTTACCTATGTTTTGACCATTTGGCTGTGAACTGGGGATCTTGTACTGTATTTCTATTACACCAATCTTCAAATCTTGAAGGAATTTTGCCTTCAGTCTTGAAATGCAAGTTCAGTTGGATTCAGGTCAAACGATTGACTTAGCCACTCAAGAACATTCCACTTTTCGGCCTTGAAAAAAAAAAAATCAATTTTTCAGCCCTGCGTGGAGGTCAGAACAACTGAGACCCTGACCCACTTCAAGCGACAACTGAAGACTCACCTCTTCAGGCTGCACCTCACCCCATCCCTCACTACCTCCCTGTAATCTCTAAATTGACTGTAAGCTGAGGTTTGTAACTAGGTAGCTGTTTTGTAGGTGACTTAGTTAATGCATTCGTCTTAACTACTGCTTGTATTTTTGCATAGACTGCGTTGTTGCTGTTCTTGTTTGTGTTAGTGTTAATTAGTTTAACCTACAGGGTCCAAGTTGAACTATGCGGTTGTTCCCTGCACTTGGAACGGTACTTCTCTCTAGGGTTTTCGACACACTTTTTCCTGGTTATGGTTATACACTTTGTTGTACGTCACTCTGGATAAGAGCGTCTGCCAAATGCGTGTAATGTAATGTAATGTGAAACACAGATAAGATGTTTAGGTACAATTCAGAATTCATCCTACTGCTACCGTCAGCAGTAACAACATCAATAAAGAGAAATGAGAAAGTTCCAGTAGCACCCATGCATGCCCAAGCCATTACACTATCTCCACCATGTTTTACAGATGGAGAGGGGGTGGGGGTTGTTTGCTATTGCTGAGCACACCAGTGCATTTTTGCTTCATAACAATTTACCAAACTATGAATTTTGTCACACCCAATGTTTTGGCTCTGTCTTATTCTGGTTTATTCAGATTTTTCTTATTTGGACTTATTTGGTCCTCATGTTGAGAGACAACAGCAACAGACTTCAAATGCAAAGTAAATGGAATCAGCTCTGTGTAACCCTGGGAACAGAATAAGCACCTGGCTAAGGCTGCACTAGGTTTTCGGAAGTAATCATTTCAACGTAAAGCTCACGCTGTAAGCTTAGTAGCTGCTAGTTGGTTTACAACTAGGCAGCTTTTAAATATGGTTGCACTATGTGTCCTTAACACAAAACATATTAGGGCGTAAGCTCTTCATAAAATAAAATGTAAAGTCGCAGAAAATTATACTGATGTTGTGATCCAAGTGTGTTAGTGTATTTTTTTGAAGGTGACTGTGGCTGAGTTTAAATGTGCGCTATGCAACATTTATGTGGGTCTGTTGGGGGAACAAATCTTGGTCTCAGCGTGCAGACTATTATGGCACGTGCAGAGTGCACAACTTTAGAAATCGCTGTACTGCTAACATTACACAGCATTCTTTCTTGTATTCTGTTGTCTTGTCGACAGCGATGCACACATTACACGATCAAAATGCAGGTGAGGTTCACCAAATTACAAGATCCGTCACGCCGAGGATCCAAAAACTCCAATGTCTCTGGAAAACAAGCCAGAGGTGACTGTTTATTTATTTTTTTGCGCTCATTTGTGCTGAAAAGCAGAATAGGACAAAACATAGTACATGGAGGAGACAATGGGTGGTTGGGGAGATCCAGGCAGCAAGGATCGTCTGTTCAGAGAGAGTTGGAGGTTAAAAAAAAGCCTCGTAGGGGTGGCGATCTTGAAAAAAGGCTTCTCCAACGTGAAACCTTCTGGATCTATTTCCTCAATACCATGTCCCTCAATGGTCTAAATGAGGAACTTGATATAAAACCTTTTTTGTGATTTTCTTTTTCTTTTTTGCCCTTTTTTCCAGTAGCCTAACCTAGCCTCTTAGTGATCCCTAGTGGTCGGCAAGCCGGCGTGCCGAGATTGCTGAACTCAGACATTCAGTGCTACTGCAACCAAAGTACGAGTTAAAAATAGAAACGCGTTGTTTTAGTTTTATTAGCAGACGATACACGACAACTATGCCAAATACGGAGTTTCGCAGCGCCACCATTGTCGCTCTGGTCGTTCATTTAAAGGGGAATTGCACTTTACAACACTTCTGCTTCTCATGACTGATATTGTTCTTCTAATGAATGTGTCACCCTTCATTTTTCAATTAGTTACTTCATTTTAAATGTCTAACGTTAGAAACAAAGACCTATATTTTTAGTGCAAGCCCACATAGTAGTACGGTTTCCGGTTTTTTCTTCTTCGATTTCGTTTTGCGGCAAATCGAGAAGCGAGAAGCATAGAAATCGAACAAACTAATGTCTTCTAGCTTTTGTTTGATGCGAGATTGGTGTAATAATTAGGTGCAATAATGAGGTGCATGCACCCGGCTGTTATAATGCCCCTGTTAAACTTGACTTGATAGTTTTCCATGCGATGCAACTTTGTGCCAGACATGGCTGGATGTAATCAGACACCCAAACATAACAGCCGAAGAAGTTCGCAAACGAGGACAGAAAGCTGGCAGTATAGGCCTACTCAGTAAGAAGAAAGAACTTCAGGATTGAGAACCACCGGCGAACATGTCCACGAGTATACCGACAAGAGTCTTCGTGGACATGTTCGCCGGTGAGACATGTTCGTGGACATGTTAGCTTACTGAGTATACTGCCAGCTTTAAACCGGCAGTATAGGCCTACTCAGTAAGAAGAAAGAACTTCAGGATTGAGAACCACCGGCGAACATGTCCACGAACACTGTTGTCGGTATACTCAGTGAGAACACCGCACCGTTTAAAGTCACTCCATGCCGCTGGGGCGTGAATAATTACAAATAATTACGAGGCAGCTATTAACCAGGGCTGGAATCTCAACCAGACCCGTCTCGCGGCTATGCCATGGTTGTATAAAGAGAAGGGTTACGCGAAATCACAACACAAAACAAGAAGTTTAAAGTGGCTTTAGTTTATGTAGCTATGCAAAAGAAGAAAAAAAAAGGCGAAGAAGATGGTACGTTTGCCCTCTAAATCAGAGCAGGACGGAGATTGTAGAGTTTTGTCTGTACATTCGGCATTAGACATTAGACGAGGAGGTCCACTTTCTCTTATTTCCGAATGTGTGCTAGGCGTTTTGATGACTTGCTGAAACGAGTAGCACCATTCATCAAACATGCGGGAACTCACAGAATTCCCATCTCTACAGAAGAGAGATTGGCGTTGACTGTCCGTACATTAGAATGTGAATTCAGCCCTCTGAACTCAACCGTGACGTAACCAACTATGTGATATTTGGACCAATAGCTGAGAGGGGGAGGTTGGAGAACAAGAAATAACTTTTTGAAAAGTTCTCCCTGGAGGCTGTCGCACACTGCACCGTACGAACACACAACACCGCGTCTTTTTGTTCGTCAGTTGTTCTGATTGCTTCGTTTTGCTCAAAAAGTTCTACTTCGTACGAAGAATACTGCCTACTTTAGGGTATGCAGCGACTACTTTGAAGGCACCGACTACGGAGGCGACCGTCTGAAGCCTGGAGCTGTACCCACCGTTTTCCCCTCGTTGGTCAAACCGCTCGAGGTAGATACTATGCGGGCTGGCTAACGCTATCGCGTCTGTCTGTGATAGATAGGATGTCTACGACTAGTTGCCGTTTGTCCCGGGAATAGCTTGTGGTTCCTCAATCTCGGTCCGCTCCTGACTCGCTCTCGCACGATCAGCCTGAAAAGCCAGCTCTTCTTCTGTGTATTCCGGCTCGAATCGATAGGGCACAACAATCCCATGATCAAAAACAAAATCTCCTTCGTCCTCGAACATTTTTGGTTTCGCTAGCTAGTAGTCATACAACACTGTTTCTACGACCAACCTAATGCTACTGTCTGCAGGTACGCCCGCATCAGAAGTCGCGCAATGATATGCATCCTCGAGTTCAACACTAAACAGCCTGGGTCTACTTCCTGCATTTGTAAACGAAAACAACAAAACAGCGTAAAATATTAACATAATGAAATAACTAATTGAAAAATGAAGGGCGACTCATTCATTAGGACAATATCAGTCATGAGAATCAGAAGTGTTATAAAGTGCAATTCCCCTTTAACTCCCACCCTCTTCCTGCAGTCTCATCTGCAACTGCAGCTACACACCCCACCCATGACATAATGGACAATATTGTCTTGGGCATTCATAAAAATGTTCTTTCACCACTCAAAAATCGTATTCCTTCATAGCAACAAGATAAACCAGACATTACCCCTAAGATATGCCAATACAGCAGTGAAAACGCAGCTCACCGAATAACAAAATAAATGAGACAAAAAGTTTTTAAAAAATGATACCATGTCATTCTACAGTCAATATCTGGGACTAAATATTGAATAAATATACAGTCTTACCATTGGTTTTACGCATAGAGATGTCCCTTTTGAGAGTGGTCATATATTGTCTTGGACAATCCATTTGTGAAATATATGCGCATTTGTGATGCCTGGGTACCTTCCAAAATAGCTATGCGTAATACCACACGTGTTGTTTACGGCGTTTTCAGTACAGTCTTGCTTGATTGAGAATGCATTTATTCAGTAGGTAAGAGTGTAAGCTTTCTAACGATGTATAACATGTCTAATTTTGCTTTTGGAATAGCGTTTTATAGGTCAGCACAACCGAAGATGTTCTTATCATTGCATTCACTTACGCATTCACTCTGTGGTAGCAGTAAAAGACGCTGCACCTAACGTTGTCAACGACTTGGAAAATACTATTATTATTGAGGACTTCTGGGCATAGCTAAGCCATATGTTTGCTGATATCGTTTTCTGGATAAAAACAGAAGCAGATTGAACTGTTTGATTTACTGTCGCTGTCTTTATCTACTGAATACAGATAAAATTTAATCATTGCTATGTAAGTATTACTGCTCAAAATATTTCAGTTATATACGTTATTTTGAAATTGAGTGTCTTTAAATAGGTCAGTGGTATTATATAATGTGGATATTTCACACTGTAATGTAAGCATTAGTTAGTAGTGTAATAGTTTTTGTGACACATGCAACAGTGATGACTGAGAGTTGGAACATTGCCAAAACGTGGTGGATGGTTGAAAATTGTTTGCATGTTGTCCCATCCTCATATGAGAGTACAGAGTATAGAAATACATACAAGAGTTAATTATTACACATTTAGGTACTGTACAGCATTGTGTGACAATATTTTTTGCATTATTTTAAAATAGGACAATGTTTCATCTTAAACCTTGATAAGGGGCTCATTTATATGCTTTACAATGGACAAAAAACATTATATTCCTTTTTGGAGATATTTTGGATATGTTTCTGGACCCCTAGCTATTTTAGACCACTGTACTGATGGAAAGCTTGCAATTCTCACTTGAAAATGATGCAACAGTGATTTTCTTGAGTAAAAACAGTTGATTTGTATTGAAATACATGAATTTGTTGTGATTTACGGCAATGCATAATTTAGACATTTTGGATAGATTTGGAGATGCTGGGTACACTGCTTAGTTTTTGCTTCATACATCTATAGTAGTTCTACATATCCACCCTTAGATTTTATGAACTTGTGGTCAAGAAGTTTTTGACCTAGCACATGTATAGTTTAACCTCCTGTATATATGCAATCTCTCAGTATTTCATTGCGAACTTAAAAAGTGCAAATTTATTTTAGTTTTTTTGTCAAAACAATTGCATTTGTGGCACTTTATTTCTTCCAAAATTATGAATATAAACGAATCTGCGTTAGTATTGTAAATTGTACAAATGTCTTGCTTCTTTTAAGCCATTTTTCAAGTCTTTGTGGTGTTCACATCTGCAGTTATAAAGCTTTAAATAGGGTACCCCCTAAATGAGCAAGGATTGGCAAAATTTGGCTTGTGCCTTAAGAGGTTAACCTGCTGTACATATGCAATCTCCCAGTATTTTATTGCAAACTAAAAAAGAGCAAATTCATTTTAGATTTTTTGCCTAGACAATTGCATTTGTGGCACTTTACTTTGAATTATTATAAATATAAAGTAATCTAAGCTGGTATTGTAAATGTTACAAATGTCTTGCTTCATTTGAGCCATGTTTCTCTGTGGTGTCTCTGTGGTGTTCACATCTGGAGTTATAAAGCTTTAAATAGGGTACCCCCTAAATGGGCAAGGATTGGCCATATTTGTCATGTGCGCTAAGGGATTAAGAAAGCAGCCTTCTGAGTACCTTTGCATAATCATATCGGTGCAAAATCCACATAGAAAAGGTCTATTTTAATTCCAGCTAAAAAATTCACTATATCGGCCGCCTTATCGGTAATCGGTGAATTTTTCCCCTCTAAAAAGGTATCGGTATCGGTCTCAAAAATCCCATATTGGTCGGGCTCTAGACCGGGCTGACAATATTTTATGGAGTTAGACAGATGAGGAGAGGACGACAGGATTGATTTACTGTCTCTGTCTCTATCTACTGAACACAGATCACATTTCATCATCGCTATGCAAGTATTACTGCTCAAAATATTTCTGTTACATATGTTATTTGGGTGTCTTTAAATAGGTTAGTTGTGTTGTAATGAGGATATTTCACACTAATGTAAGCGTTCGTTAGTAGCTTAGTAATTTTTGTGTTTCATGCACCAGATATGACGTGAAAGTTGGAACATGGCTTGGAGAAGGGGATGGGAATGAATATAATATACATAGATACAAATTTATTAGGAAGGGTGTACCACCAGCTTCAGACAGTAGTGTGAATGATCCTAACAGAATTTGCAGCATAGAGGTAGTGGAGCCACAAGTGATCATTCCATAGTTAGTTTTGATATATTTTGGCAAATTAAGAGGACATCCTCTAAGGCTAAGACAATTTAAAGTCATTTAGACTGGGTGCAACATATTGATTGCAAGACTGTCAATGAAAAGAGTAAAGATAGCCTAAATAGCCTACCTACTCAATCAGGCAATAATCGACTACCATTTAAGGTATGTGGTGGCATTCTGGTTAAGTCACACAATTCTACCATTTCCATCTGTAGTTGCTTCTTAAAAAAAGGAAAACAGGTGATTGTGGATAGGTGGTGTGGTTAGGGCATCATCTGCAGTTTAGCTGACCTGTAACCAGGTCAAGGCAATTACAGTGATTGGTAACGTTTATCTGTTCTGCCTGCAGTGTGACTCGGGAATGACAGACGCATGCTGGAGATATGTGAGGTCCAATCCTTTCACCTGCTGTGTGTGTTTTGTTTGTTTGCCTGTTTGGTGGAAGTACACAATAAAGCTTGTGCATCTCAGACTTGCAGACTGTGTGGGTTCTGGGGAGAGGAACATCTGATGTAACAGTCTCCATACATTTACCCTTTGCCACTGTCCATTTATGCCCCCTCGTTCTGCTAACCAAACTCAACTTGAATAATTCCCTGTAGTTCACTTTGTTAATCCCTTTAATAAATTTAAAAGCCTCAATCAAACCTCCCCTAAGTCTCCTTTTACTAAGCTTGAAAAGTCCAAGCATTTCAAGCCTTTCCTCATAACACTTATCTTTTATACCCGGAATCAATCTGGTTGCCTCTCTTTGGACCTTTCCAGCGCTTCTATATCTTTCTTGTAGTACGGTCCCCAGAACTGCACACAATACTCTTAAGTGTGGTCTGACAAGGGTATTGTATAGGGTGAGTATGATCTCCTTAGATTTATACTCAATACTCCTGGCTATGTATCCCAGCATCCCGTTGGCTTTTTTTTTTTACTGCTACATCACATTGACCAGACCCCGATAGGCTTTGATCAACTATTACTCCCAAGTCTTTTTCTACATGTGCACATTCTAATTTTGTACCACCCATAAAGTAATCCTGCCCTATGTTTTTATTCCCCACATGTAGAACTTTACATTTAGTTATATTGAATTTCATTTGCCAGGTTTCTGCCCACTTCTGGATTCTGTTCAAATTTTCTTGGATTACTTTAGTAGATTCCAAACTGTTGGCTAAACCTTCCAGTTTTCATCTGCAAATTTAATTAGTGTACTTTCTATGTCCATGTCCAGGTCATTTATGTAAATGAGGAAGAGCAGTGGACCCAGCACCGATCCCTATGGAACTCCACTTCCCACAATACCCTGCTCAGATAAGATCCCTCCTACTACTACCCTTTTTGTTCTATCATCACATTACATTTTACTATCCCGTAACCAGTCCTGAACCCACTCTGAAATGCCTCCTGTAATTCCTACTGTCCTCATTTTGATAATGAGTTTGTCATGTGGTACCTTATCAAATGCTTTTTGGAAATCTAAGTATATAATATTATAAGCCCTGCTCCCATCCAGACATTTGGTAGCTTCCTCAAAGAATGTCAAAAGGTTTGTCAGGCATGACCTTCTCTTGAAAAAACCATGTTGGTTATCCCTTAGGATGTTATTATTTTCAAAAAATAATTCTACTTTTGTCTCTAATGATAGATTCAAGTATTTTACATGTGAGGCAAACGGACAGACCTGTAGTTTCCTGGATCAGTACGGTCCCCTTTCCTATATATTGGTATTACAATACCCTGTTTCCAGTCATTCTGAAAGCTCCCGCGGTTTTACTATTTAAACTGTTATACTGTTTTTAATGGGTTTTTTTTTAACCGTTTTATTCTATTTTATATCGTTCTTATAGTTTTATTTTCTTGCAGTGTGTGGTGTGGGGATGGCTGGTTTAAGCAGCCACACCTGCCCTGGGTCAAGCTAATTAGACCTGGCCAATTGGATAATTGGTTAAGAATTAGATAATTGGACCCAGGAACAGGAGTGGCTGCACCTGTGCGTAGTGAGGTAATCACTGCGCACAGGTTAAATCTGCCATCCCCACTCACACGGGGAGCTCTCTGTCATGACAGGGTTTAAGATCTGCTCACTTGGCTGTACCATCTTGCCAAACCCTCGTGAATAAATGTGGACTATTTGAACATCATCTCCCTGTGTCTCTGTGCTGGAGGGCCCCAAGGAAAGCCACTTCGGTGGCCTGTGGCAGGCGTGTTTGCCACACAGTGTTTTATTGTTTTACTGTTTTATATTTTATATGTCTGCTCTCGCTGGATTCATCAATTTCTGGAACATCAGTTCAAATCTCCATTATAACCATAAGATCTGCTGACATTATACCACTGTGCAGTTGTTTTTACAAAGCCAGTGTGTAAAGACGGTATAAAATAATAAACGGATCTGTTTATTCGGTTACCATGCAGTATGCCGTGTCTGGATACAACTTTTTAAAGATAAAAAAATAAATTAAAAAAATCAGCTGCAGGCTCGAGTTGCGGAGACCCCGGGATTGTGGTGGGGTGAAGCT
Organism: Anguilla rostrata; assembly: GCF_018555375.3. Lineage (NCBI taxonomy): Eukaryota > Metazoa > Chordata > Actinopteri > Anguilliformes > Anguillidae > Anguilla > Anguilla rostrata. The sequence continues at coordinate 22,796,167 of NC_057942.1, read as the reverse complement.
GACACCTGTGTAAATCGAGGCCGCCGCTGGCTTGCTACCTGAGAGCCGCAGCTAGTTTGTCCTTTTGAGCCCTTGGATTTTTACTTGGATTTTATTTGGATTTTCTTGGTTCTTACTTGGTTTTATTGAATTTTACTTACGATCAGAGTCACCGGATATATAATCTTAACAGGGTAAATAGCACTCTTACCCACTATGTCTCCACTCACCTCTCCGCCGGCTTGTGAGGGGAGTCGCCATCGGGATCAGAAAATCGCCGAATTGGATGGAAGAATATCAGTGCTTCACCAGATAAAGGATGACAAGCTCCTCCTCGACTCGATGATTGCCCCGGGCCCTGCAACTTCCGCCACTGCTGGAGAACTGGATAGCACTGTGCCTTGGCTTCCATTTAATTCCACTGCTCCATGTCCTGAGGCTGCCCCTATCCAGTCCCACGACTTGTGGTCCCACCTGGGCGCTAGACCGAAAGTTTCAACTATCTCAACTCCCAGCCAAGCGATGACCTGGTCTGTTGTCTCTGGGGGAAAGCGTAGTGGTAAGCGCCTCTCTCGCCCATCTTCACCAAAACTCATCCCACTTGGAAACAGATTTAACATCTTGGACTTGCAGGATTTCCCCTGTTTGGGTGGCCAGACTCAACGTTCCTTTCCTTCCGCTCCTGGGGCTAATCTGTCTGTAGCCAGGCTATCTCCATCGTCTACAGTTTATCGCTCCGAGCTGTCAAAAGCCACCCGGTCTCTAGCCCAGTGTTGCCCACCGCTCATGTTCTGAGCCGCTAGCCCGACCACCTGATCACAAAGCTAGGGGTACGGATAGTTCCCGGGGTCCATCCCCATCGTGGGAACCTAGGTCTCAATCCTCGCCTCCTCCAACGCTCATTACCGATGACTCTATTACCTGGGACATTGAGTCGAAGTCGGCAATGAGTCTCTGTTATCCAGGCGCTAAAGTCGCCAATTTGTTGTTTGAGCCCCCCACTTGCTGACACAGAATCCCACGATTAAAAAAAGTCTTCGTACATGACATCCCCCGGCAACAATCCGAGCTACTTAAACAGGATTTTATGGATCTTTTTAATTTTTTAAAGAGCAGTGGGAAATATATTTTTATATCCAGTCCCATCCCCACAGTGGGTCGCGGGATTGGGCGTTTTAGTAGACTTCTTAGCCTCAACGCTTGGCTTCAGACGCAATGTGAGGCACAAAACTTAGGTTTTATTGATAATTTTAATTGGCTCCAGTATAGGTGTTTTCATATCCGGTTTCCATGTAAGTCTACGGTACAAATGCGGTCAAAATACAAAGTGAATTATTTTTTATCACAAGAACAAATAGTCACAATATGTGTATTTTATTTGTCTTTGACTGTCCATGGGCCGATTTCATGATTTATTGTGTAATTTGGGCGCTGTTATAATATTTGTTGTGGACCAATGAGGTACAGTTTGAGTCACTTCCTGATTACTGCGGAGGACTAAGCTACAGTAGGGGCTACAGTCTATGGCCACTGGGGTGGGAGGTGGCGCCTCTTGGCCTTGACATTGCGGTGGTCCACCACGGTCCACCTGTGCGAAGTCAGAAAATGCAGGCATCCCATTTCATAGTGATTTCATTATGGTGTGTGCTATTTACAGCTGCACTGATTGACCATAAAATAATCCTCCTCTGAAGTTTTTTCGGTATTTCCGTATTTTTCCGGTATTTTTCATTTTTACTATTTCCTTTAGCCTACTTAACCAAATAATTAGTTGGCAGAAAGCGTAATCAGCTTCCTATAATTGGTAGTCCAGTAGCCTATGCTAAAACAGTTCGCAACTTCGGCTACCAAGCCATTTGACTAACTAGCTAACCTTAACCGGCAAACATTCAATCTGTCAGACGTGTTTGACGGCTTGTCAGTCATGTAGCTACATTCCGTAAATGTCTACCTGGGCCATGCTTCACGCATGTGACAAAGCTACTATAATCTAGATTTTGGGATAAACACTTTTTCAGTTTCACGAAGCGAATTAAGAGTCTCAAGGTTCATTTGCTGAATAACATACAACACACGATGAAATCACACACAGAATTTAACGAAATTAACCATCTTGGCATTTAGAAAGGAACATGTTTTTAGCATTTAAGAGACCGACAAGCTAGGCATTTAAGACAGTGGTTCTCAGAATCGGTCCTGGGGGCTCCTTGCGTATATTGGCTTTTCTCTTTTTTTCTCTTTAGCCTAATAATAATTAGAAATTCAATGTAGGCTACATTATTTTTGTCAAATGGACTGCATTTATATAGCGCTTTTCTCCAAAGCGCTTTACAATTGATGCCTCTCATTCACCAGAGCAGTTAGGGGTTAGGTGTCTTGCTCAGGGACACTTCGACACGCCCAGGGTGGGGATCGAACCGGCAACCCTCCGACTGCCAGACAACCGCTCTTACCTCCTGAGCTATGTCGCCCCCGCTTGTCTTCATGCACCAGGTGGAAAACTTGCTGTACAAAGTGTGTTGTCATATTTACACGCCTGCAGATCAGTTATTAAAATACTTGGTAGATTTGTTAATCACCGCTGACAGTGTTAATTTTTATTCGGTAGAAAGTGACTTGCGAACGATCGGTCAGCTAGTGTCACCCAGCAAGTGAACACCACAAACGGCGATAGAGTAGCTAGTAGCAGTTACTGGCTCATTAACTGACTGTCGCGAAAAGCTACGATGATAACTTGCTCGGTTAACAGCAGGTCTACCAGACAGTTATACGAAAATTAGCCTAGTCAAATCACCAGTAGCCTACACATCTCTGATTGATTGTCCATCAGTGTAGTCGATGTTCTTCCCCTGTGGTTCATATTGCTAACACGTGAGCTAACCACGGATAGCCTACCTAGCTCACTGGCAAGCTGATATGCTAGCTAAGCATATTCGTTTTGCTGAGAAACATAAATTGAAGATAACTGAACATAATTGTATTTTTAATGTCATACATATAACGTGATTACATGACACAGTACAGTCACGGATGGAAATTAAACTCCATAAACATCTGATAATATATTTTAAAACATAACGGCAAACAGTCAGCTAGCCTCAAGTTCGTTCTGCAATCGTTTGTTCAGGTTGATGGGCTTTTCCGCACCGGACTGTCAATCACATTGTAAAAATCACAGAGCCGCTTAACTCTATGGTTTTGGCTCCAAATCGACAACATGGCCGCGCCCGCCATTGAGCTTCAAAACGTGTTTTAGAGACCCACGGAGAGTCAATGGGTGACGTCACAGTAGCTTTGTCAATGTTTTTTACAGTCTCTGGTTTCCAATCACTATTTCAACTTCAGACACATGCTAGAGGACCACATGTAGCTGCACAAAACGTTCCAGAACGTTTCACTGTGGAATTACAGAATAAAGGCCCTCCAAATATGTTACACACCAAAACAAGATGTTGTACTCAGAAATGTATTCAAAGAAAACGGTCTGTTTCCAATCACTAATTCCACTTCTGACATATTCTAGAGGACACCAGGTAGTTGCACAAAAATTGAATTGAAACAAATTTCTGAAGACCTCTCTCCATTTTTCTCTCGTAGATGACCAAAGCGACTGGTTTAGTTTCCGGTTCGCAACCTTTGCTTCTTCTACTCTGTTTATTACAGCCATGCGTAACGTAGCCTATACCGCCAACTTCTGACGAAACTACACTTTGCGTAGCCTAGTTTATTCGCTCCAAACCATTTGGTGGACACGCAAGTCATTGCATGCAAAGGATATGCGACCAGATATTAAAAATTAGATTACTTTATTCTACATTATGTTAAACTGTCCACTATTTTTTGATGCCCGAAAATGGGGGGGGACTATGTACAAAAGATTCTATAATTTCTAAACGGTTCATCCAATATGGATAAAAATACCCTCAAATTAAAGCTGACAGTTTGCACTTCAACCTCATCATCATTGTATCCTTTCAAACTCAAAGTACTAGAGTACAGAACCAAAATAACAAAAAATGTGTCACTGTCCAGTGAATTATGGTGCTCACTGTACGTATTAGACATCAAGTATAGGCTAATTCTTTAATGGAAAAAAGGGCTAGCTATGTCTAATTTGACAGTATCCCCATTCTATCACATCACAAAACATGAATTAGGTGATAATTCCAAAGATTGTTAAAAAAGGAGGCGGGCAAAGAAGAGTAAGCAATTTCATCTTTTAGGGCTTATTTCTTACCTGTATTTCAATGAAATTATGTTTTTGAATGTTGTGAGTCATGTTATGAGGACAACTTCTTCCATTTCGCTGGTGTATTTCATTTTTTAATATCTGGTCCCTTTATCTGGTCCCTGGTGACTTCAGGGGGATTAGGTAACAGATTAATCCAGGGCAGGTAGGTCTGGTTTGACTGAACTGTGTATGCCCTTAAACTGGCTAAGTGCGTTTGTTTGAATCTAGCCCTTTGTCTTTTTGGAATATACATACTGAAAAGGCAACAGAACAGGCAACAAAAACAGAATGACAATATGCTATCTGGGGCACCAAGAAAATGTAACACTTCACGACAGAAGGTCAAACATGTTTAAAGATGCATGAGGAATTAGTATTGCCAGGCAGGGCTTGGTGTCGAAGCTGTCACCTTCTTTAGTTTCACTGTGCCACATGACCTCACAGTATCAGGAGATCAACTGTGAGTATACAGGAGTTTACCTTAAAAATTGTGAATCCAAATCCAACACCAAAACGAGGTAACAGGTAAGGCTTGAAATCTTCTTTTTATTCAGTTCATTTTCAGCAAATATAATGGTGCAGTAGCTTATATGCAATTTCTACAATGAATTTCAACAATGAAAACATTTTTTTCATTTGATAAACCTAAAATGTATATTTCAATTTGTTACACCTATATTTATTTCTTCTTTGAAAATTTTTATGTTCATTTGAATTAAAATTTTTGGTTTATTTTAACGAACCTAAAAATTCACAACTGCAAAAACGTATAATTTTGGGGTTATCCAATGAAACATTTTTTTCAGTGTATTTATTCTGGAAGATATTTTGGAGATTCCCGTATTCTGTCTGCTTCACATTCATGAAACATTCTTTAGAACTGAATGATTTTACAGAGCCTGTTTCTAGTTTTTCTGAATTCTATAAACACATCACCTCTTTGCTCAATGTATTATTAAACAAAATGTGCTTATTAAAATACATAAATAGTAATTACGTGGAATAATAATGCAAACATCTGTTTATTGTGATAATTTCGCTCTATTTAGACTGTCTATAAAGAGAGCCCATTTAAAGCAATGCTTTACTGAAATGAGAAGCTTAATTTAATCGTTATCGGTTAGCCAGCTAGTTATAGCATTAAACATTTTTTTAATTGATACTCATTAAGACATATTCTTCCATGAACTCTTATCATGAGTAATGACTTATTTATTTTTAATAAAATACAGTTATCCAATACCAAGCAATATACATTGCTGTTTAGTGTATTAAATCACGTTAGAGTCTAGTTTTTAAGTCAGTATGTCAAAATGTAGGAAATTAATTGTGCATATCTCTAATTTGGTTTCCAGTTCAAAATTACTTACGTTTTTGTTATTCATGTTAAAAAAAAGTGGAGGCTGTTGTTAACAAATACAATGGAGCATTGCACTTTGGGTAGCGGTCTCTGTGGCACCTGTCTCTATTTAGGGCTTCAACAGCTGCTGATGTGTTTGTATTTGTCTTTGCATCAAACTTACAGTTCTGTATAAATCTGACTAACAAGGGCAATAGCTTTTGAACAGAAAATGTTTTATTCAGCATTAAAATTAACTTCTTCATGTGATTGTCTTTGAAAAATGGAGGCAGCTGGGAAGCTAACTCTCTTTGAGTTGATTTGTCCATAGTATTGTCATAATAATATGACACGATCTTCTTGATATAAACAAACTTGTTGGCACTCTTAAACAGGATAATTCTGAAATAATTCTGAAAGTTTGGATAGTTAAAAAAGAAGCATATTATTGTGCAAAGCGTTGTTGGTCTAGATTAAGTGCAGGAGGCATGGTGTAAAGACACATGGTATACTGGCTCCAAAACAAAGGGTGCCACTTCTCAAGAGAACAATTACTTTTTTTATTTTATATTTCATTCTCTGGCAGTACTGCCATACTGTAAATAAAATATGAACTGAAACAAGGTAGCTTGTTCTGCTCAGGATACTAATGATCTCAAAGATGGCACAAGTGGCATGGAGTTTTTACCCCTTTGAACAGAGGGTATATCTGACCAATCTTCACCTATTTAGGCAATGTTCTTATTAAGGCTTTATTACTCCAGATGTGAGCAGCACGGAGACTTGGAAAATGGCATAAATGAAGCAAGACGCTTGTACAATTTACAATACTAACTAGATTATTTCTACTTAAATTAAGAATGTAAACATTATGTTATGTTATGTTAAAGATCTATGAAGCAAAAATAAGCAGTGTACCCTGGCGTCCCTTAGTATTTCCAGATCCATCCAAAATATCTAAATTGTGCATTGCTGTAAATGATAACATAACATTCACTACAAGTCAACTGTTCAGACAGATGAAACTCACTTTAGCATAATTTTCAAGTGTAAATTATTATCTCTTCATCAGTATAGGTGTTGATGATATCTAGGGGTCAAAACATCTCCAAAAATAAATAAAATGCTTTTTGTTCATTATAATTATTACATTGAAAAATAATGCAAAAACAGTGTTACGCACTGTGGTACACATACCCAAATATGTAATCATTCATTCTTGTATGTTTTTCTACACTCTTTTGTACACACACACACATACACACTCATATATATGGGGATGGTATGACATTTTAAAAATATCACTATTTATGATCACTCCAGTGGAAATTTTACATTCATTAAACTCATATCTACACACAGTAAATTTGAACAAGAATTTTCCATGCTCTAAGTGACAAGTATAGCCCATGGAGATAATAATACCCCCACATTATGCACAATAAGATTACAATAAAATAATGTTCCACCATCAGCAGGCCCGGCCCGTGGCATAGGCGGTATAGGCGAATGCTAGGGGCGCCGTGCACCCATAGGGGCGCCCAAATGAGGGAAGAAAATTTTTATTTATTTATTTTAACATTTACTATTTTTTTTACTAATACTATTATTTCGAAATATTACAAAAAAAAGCCCAGAACTACATAACTACATAGCCTATTAAATAGGCCCTATTTTCTGGGTTTCCCACAGCATCACCCCCCCCCCCCCCCCCCCCGCGCTCTTAGTCAGACTTACCTGATTGTGGGGAATGGCCGACTTATCTGAACTAGTGAGTGACACTGACCATGAAACATGATACGATTAACACCAGTAGCCTAATTCAAATATATATATCATGTCAAAAAGACCAAAGCCCTCTGGTACTCAGGGAAGAAAAATAAGAAGAGGAGGAAAAACAGGAGAAAGACAGGTAAGAGGTGAGAGGTAATGTGATGAATTTATAGTTTATCTATTGCAGTAGTTACCGTTGGAGCAGAGTGTTACTAGTTTACTTTGGACGATAGTAACTTTCGCTAATTTAATAAATAGCGAAAGTTACTCCCACCGTAAATTCATTAGGGAAAGTTGGAAAGACTTTTCAGGTGTTTGGGGAATAACCTACAACATAATTTTGAGAAATACATTTTTTCTTTTAAGTGTGCTGCACGAACCAAAACTGTGGTTGGTAGTTCTATTTGCACCGTTGTTAAGCAAAATCCTCTCGTTAATTCTATGAAACCAACGATTCTATCAAGAAAAAATAGTTCCTTCTTGTTTCATACCATACAGTTAGCACCAATTTTGGTCATTTTTGTCCTTACATTATTTAAGAAAACTACATGAAACCATAACTCAATCAAATTAATCTCTCTAGCTGTCTTGCTTATTAAAATGTTGCGGTCTCGCAGCGTAGACATTGCATTTTTCCAAGACACTCTGAAACCGGGTTTGAATGCCAGTTAGCTTTATGATAGCATCGCCGTCACTTGACACCTAGCCAATATTAAAATTCTGGGTTTTAGGTCAGAATGGTCTCACAGCATGCTTGTTATCCTGGCTAGCTAGCTAGCTAACTATTGAATTATAGTAAAAACAGCGGTTACTATAAACGCAGTCGTTAACAAAGATACAGAAGATTAAAGCCGCAAGCGGCGTTGGGAGGGGTCCAAGCATTGGCACTATCGTGCCCCCTATGGAGCGATTTTAAAATGGCTTTGTCCTCATGATCATATACCTTCACCTAACATATTTACTGAATATCATGATGAACAATAGATTGGAATATGTGTCTGACGTAGTAAAAAATGGATGACTTATGGCCAAATTTGTGCTAAGGCATGCTGTCTGATGACTTAGTTGTGTCACCATGGATGTGTCCTGGCCGCTTCCTGTAAAGGCCTTTACTGTGTCGTAACACTTGGATGGGATGTCGTAACACATATATGGCCCGGCGTGTATGTACAGTTGCAGCGGTTCCATGCCGCAACTAATAAAGGTGTCACACTAGTGTTGTCACGATACCAAAATTTTGACTTTGATACCAATACCAGGTTTAGAATCACGATAATTGATACTGAAACGATACTGATTCAATATTCGGTACCTAACGATACTGAAATTACCTTAATAGATCAGAAACATAATGTCCACAAGGGATGACCTCATTTTCGAATTTACGGTTTATTAAAAACCTGGTTCATTAACAACCTTTAAGTTGAAGCCTCTTCAACATATTAATATGCATAGGCCTATAGTGTTACAACACTGAACAATAGAAAAATATGTTAAATATATTTCTAAAATTAAACAGTTGTAAACTAAATAATCTTTAAAACAGGTCTTTCACCTTTAAATAGATTTAAAAACAGCATATTTTAATAACAATACAGCATCTATCTATAATAAAATATTTCCAAATTGGAACACCTATTGCTACTGAAGTGAACTGAGTCAAAGCTTGCGCTGTATCAAGGAGCTGAGTGCACAAGCGCAAGTCACCTCACTTGGCAACCTTAGTTGCTACTGCCTTCTAGCGAAGATTCCGACAAATTACACTTTTCATCCTCTCAATCAGTAATGCGGGAGACAATTTTCCCTGGCTTTTACATTTGACTCAAAACTACCGAACATCGGAATATTCTAATACCAAACCGTTTATTTATTTTTTATTTTATTTTTTTCTTAAGTACCGAGAAAGTGCTGAAGTTTTGGTATACCGTGCAACACTACGTCAGACACATATTCCAATCCATTGCTCAGCTTAGCAGAGAATGGACATTTCAGAGCGCCACAGAGACAGATATAATAATAACACAGAAATACACATTTCAAAGAATAAATACGACATTGAGAAAAAACGAAAAAAAAAAAAAGACGTAATGTCAACTCGCGATTTGCGTGCTGCACGCAACGTAGCCTACCGTTTTATTTATTTAGACATTGGCAGATAAGAGAAATTTTGGTTACGCTGACCTATAAAACACTATTCCAAAAGCAAAATCAGACATGTTATACATCGTTAGAAAGCTTATACTCTCACCTACTGAATAAATGAATTGTCAATCAAGCCAAATTGTACTAAAAAGGGCGACAACGCCGTAAGCAACAGGTATGGTATTACGCATTACGACATTTCGCAAACGGATTGTCCAAGACAATATATGACCACTCAGTCGCAAAAGGGACATCTGCACGCGTAAAACCAATGGTAAGATTGTATATTTATTCAATGTTTAGTCCCATATATTGACTGCAGAATGACATGGTATAATTTAAAGAAAAAACTTTGTCTCGTTTATTTCAGTGAGCAGCGTTTTCACTGCTGTATTGGTATATTTTAGGGCTAATGTCGGGTTTATCTTGTTGCTACGGAATATTACATGACATTACAGGCATTTGGCAGACGCTCTAATCCAGAGCGACGTACAACAAAGTGTATAATCATAATCAGGAACAAGTGTGTCGAAAACCCTAGAGAGAAGTACCGTTCCAAGTGCAGGGAACAACCGCATAGTTCAACTTGGACCCTTTCGGTTAAACTGATAAACACTAACACAAACAAGAACAGCAACAACGCAGTCTATGCAAAAATACAAGCAATAGTTAAGACGAGTTAAGACTAAGTCACCTACGAAACAACTACCTAGTTACAACACTAAGCTTATAGTCAATTTAGAGATTAAATTGAGAATACGATTTCTCTCAGCATAATGACGGATTTAAATAGTAAACGAACTCACCCGATATTGTCTTCAAATGGACCGTATTATTTATTTAGACATTGGCAGACTACAGCATAAATTGCGTCTTTTGTTTATATTCAATGTTAGAAATTGCAGCGAGAAACAAGATAGTCTGTTATGTTATGGTAGCAACGGAACGAAGTGGACTATGTATGTATTACCGTCATTGTTTTATTATACCAGCGTGTTTTTGCACGTGTGCACACAAACTCATCAATAAAATGGTATAGCTATTTCTCAGCATAATGACAGATTCAAAGACTAAACAAACTCACCTGATACTGTCTTCAAATGGATCCATGCCAAAAAAAAAGTAATTATTCATCCTCTCAAAACACTTTTACTAACACACTTTTGGTATCGTAGCACGCACTCTGGGTGGCACTGTCTTCCATTCCTTCCCCGACGTTCAGACCGTCCCGTCACTGATAAAAACTAGACCCTACGGTGTCGGATTACTTGCGTCGCCATGGATGTCGCTTGCCGTAAAAAAAAAGTTTACTAGATGTCGTAACCGTTCAGATTTGGAGCTCCAGCTCTTCCGCACCCCAACTAATAAAAAAGTCCAAATGGCGGGCAAACAATATGGCAGACATAGGTGCTCCCGAAAGCAAAGTTGTAGAGCACATTCAGATGCATCGGTCGATGAAGTTTTGTGTTGATCTGACTTACGGTGTGGGAGTTATGACCTTTTAAACATGACCCTTTGTTATAGCGCCACCATCTGGCCGACATAGGTGATTTTTAGTGCCTGAGTAGTGGGGGGCCATAGGAACCCAGCTACCAAATGGTTTGTCTACAACTTATGGTTGCTGAGCCTCAGACATTTTAGTGGAGAAAGCTTCCACGCCCCAAGGAAAAAGTTAAAATGGCGGCCAAACAATATGGCGGACATAAGTGGTGCCAATGGCAAAGTTGCAGATGCATAGGTGTGGGAGTTATGGCCTTTTACACAAAACCCTTTGTTATAGCGCCACCATCTGGCCAACATAGGTGATTTTTTGTGCCTGAGTAGTGGGGGACCATAGGAACCCACCTGCCATATTTGGTTTCTCTAGGACTTATGGTTGCTGAGCCTCAGACACTTTTAGCGGAAAAAAATAAGACTAATAATAATAATCCTAACAAATACAATAGGGTTCCACCAGCTTCGCTGCTTGGACCCCTAATAATAATAATAATAATCCTAACAGATACAATAGGGTTCCACCAGCTTCGCTGCTTGGACCCCTAATAATCCTAACAGATACAATAGGGTTCCACCAGCTTTGCTGCTTGGACCCCTAATAATAATCCTAACAGATACAATAGGGTTCCACCAGCTTCGCTGCTTGTACCCCTAATAATCCTAACAGATACAATAGGGTTCCACCAGCTTCGCTGCTTGGACCTCTAATAAGAGTAATAATAACAATACAATAGTGTTCCACCAGCTTCGCTGCTTGGACCCCTAAAAATGCATCCCGTAGCCATGAGTTAAATACGGAACGCCTATTCTACCGTCCAAATAAAAGACAATTCAGTATTTTGCGGGATGGTTGGCATTCCTAAATGAAGCCAGTAACTAGAACCGTGATTCAACGTTGCCATCAATTGTGTAATTGGACACTGAAAAAGGGAGGGGACGTAACAACAATTCAAAATCGAAAGAATAATGTTGCTGTTTTAACTGCGTTAGAATGCTGGATTTTGTAGCGCATTTATTTTAGAACTGTTAAAAAGCCGAGGTATCCCTTTACTTCATTTACTTTTACCATGTCAATCCATTCGGTCTTGTCACTGGCACTAGCCTATCTAAATTCAGCTCGGTAATTTGGCGGAGAGCATTAGCCACATTACCAGCGTTGTCACACATGATAGAATCTTGTAAAAAAAAGTAGACTAGATTGTAAACAACACAAGGTATTTCCTGACTACTTCTGCAGGAATGTCATGCGGAATGGTCATTAATATGGATGTCCCGCCCATTGTCCTGCCCCTCGCAACAAGCAGACAGAGAGAGAGAAAGAGTTTAATTATTTAACTGTTTTGCATGTTTACCAATCAAATACGAGTTTGATATTAAGGTATTCGAGAGTATACATGTTTAAGAAGTAATTTCTGCAAAAAACAGAATTTTGGTGAAAAAAAGTGTTTTCAACTAAAACGCGATTCAGAATCACCTCGTGCGACTTAAGCCTGGGTTCAGTGGCTCCTGTCACATTTCTATCTCACCATAGTACCTCTCAGGGATAAGATAGTGTAGGACGGTGTCCTCAATATGAACTGCGATCCCTCGGGGGACTGTGATGAAGCCCGTTTGATTTGGTAGTTTCATCCTTGTGGCTGTATCGTGGCGGTCATAAGACATTGTGATTTCCGGTTTACAGGTATTTACAAGCCATCGGGCGCCCACTCTTTCTACTCGGGTTTCCCTGGCATTATCCATAGTCATGCTAGCCATACATAGTCACCAGCCCTCAGGCCACACAGGCATTCAGTGGTGTCCCTAATAAATGGGTTGCTAGGACACACCCAATGAATGTCCTTTGTGAGTGTGCACATGTCCAAGTTAGGGATAAAATAGAGGGTAGGGCTGTTATCGTGATAGGCTAGCACAGGTGGTGTTTTGATACGTATATGAGTGTCGTCCTGCCAAAAGCCTACATTGAGAATGGACTTAAGCAGTATATGTTCTGTCTCTCAATGATACTGAGATTAAGAAGGAACCCTACTTCCAGTTTTCCTGGGTTTACATATATGGGGATGGCACTATCAAGATTATAGGCTAAGTGTACCTGTGACGCTTGAACCGTGGTGGTGCTGAGGGGTACAAGGTATGGACGGATCATTCCCCCGCTCAGACTACTTAGAGAGGAGCCTACTTCTCTTAGCAGATCTGACATCAGGTTCCTAACCATGCGTATCTCATTGCTTTCTACCTCAACAACGTGTGACAGTCTGCTGAGAGCATAGATGGTGCTATTCAAGAGTGCTGAATGCAGGTTGACCGCAAGGATTGTACCTTGTAGTGTTTTGCTTACACCTTGTAACTGCTGTTGCTGTATAGACAATTTCTGCTGTATCTCTGGCATCGCCTCTCTCAGGTCGTTCACCTGCCTTTTCAGGGTGCTTAAACTAACAGAGTTGGCTGCAGAGAGGCCGATTGAGAATACAGAGTCAATTGCAGATGCTGCGGTTAACAACCCCCCCTACGAAGCGTTTCTCGCGCTTCGTCCCGCTCAGCTCTTCTTCCGTAAGAATTCATTTCTGTAACTGCTTCAAGATGTGGATAGTAGTCAGACGAGCATGTTCCATGGTATTCTCGGTCTGAGTTTTCAGAACTCTCCCCTCGGAAGGGCGCTCCTTGGGGGCGTTCATGTGTTTCCTGTGAACATCCCCGGGGTCAAGACGGACATAGACTCTTTGGGTGTAGAGGTGGCAGTTGGTGAGAAGTAGGCCAGGAGCATCCAGGAGAGCGATGCCGGTAGGAGGCCCCAGTTCCACCACATCTTCAGATTGGGCTCCCTGAAGAGCCAGGAGGTTTCCAAGGGTCCACCCAAGATACATTTTTGAACGGATACGGGTTGGGATGAATTAGTGCCAAGTCCAAAACATGTGAGAAGTTAGTTGCATGCTTCGTGGTTTGTTAGGTTGCATGCAACATCAATGGTTAGAGGGCCCGTCTTTCGAATGAGACGTTAAACCGAGGTCCTGACTCACTGTGGTCATTAAAGATCCCATGACACTTATCGCTAAGAGTAGGGGGTTCCCCGGTGTCCTGGCTAAATCCCAGATCTGGCTCTCGCAAACTTGCCACCAAAACCATCCCCAGATTTAATTGGCTAAATAAATGTTCTCTCCCTCTCCACCTTCGCTAATGTGTGGTGAGCTTTCTGGCGCAAAATGGCTGCCGTGCATCACCGAGGTGGGTGCTACACATTGGTGGTGGGTGAGGTGATGCAGAACGGGGATCGAACCAGCAACCCTCCGACTGCCAGACAACCGCTCTTACCTCCTGAGCTATGTCTCCCCCTGTTGTTTCACACTCTTTAGCAGTGTGCTGTTCAAGCTCCTCCCTGTTTTCCTCAGAAAGTTGGATAAGCTGGGCAACAAATTCAGAAACTGTAATATGCTCCAACGGAGGGTGGTTATCCTCCATGGCTGCAGCTCGCGAGGCATTAAACCTCATTTTGGGAATTTAAGCAATACTTCTGTTTTGTGCAAAAAGGTGTAAGATGTGGAATATTGTGAAGCACCTTACAAAACACTGACTGTGTTTATATGGAATGCGAGAATGGGGTGTCCAACCCAAAGCTTACAGGCACGCTGCCAGTGCAGAATTGTTATATCTGAGCAGGGGCGTAGCAATAGATTGGGAACAAGTTGCAGCAGAATCAGTCAAAGTCCGTAGCACTGATACATCAATTCACAAGAGCCAAGTAGGCACTTTGAATCATTGAACAAATAACCGACACAGCTGAAATGTGTTACAATCAGTAGCACTGATTAGTCACAACAACAAACTCAAAGGGTCAGCATACTTTGAGTCAACAATTAAGTGGACAACAAAGCTGATAACCCGAAAACAAACACCAGTCCAGCGTCTCAGCAGACTATGCACTCTTGAAAGAAGGAAAAATCTATGAGAATTAGAGTGGCAACTTAGCTTAACAACCCAATATTAAAACTCCAAAATTTTACTAATTTCTCAATATATATATATATGAAATTGGAAAATGAGTCAAAATTGAAAATGATAATAATCGAAAACAATTAACAATTTTAAATTATTATTTAAACTACCAATAAGCCCATTAGCTATGCGTGACTAACAATATAAGAGTAATTAATAGCTGGGAAATGGCTAAGTCAAAAGTATTAATAAATTAATCATGGTGCATTAACCATCAAGCATCAACTCCATAGAATTGTCACTGTAGCTGCTTACTAGGAGTTGCTATAAATCGGAGAATGCAATTGTGTTGTAATTTTGCAATGATATCTGCTTCCGTATGTTTGAAACACGCTACAACCACTTTTAACCTTTAACCTATATTATGCCAGGTACGGGGTTTTGTCTCCACATGGTGGCGTCAAGTGGTTGTTACGCGTAATTTCACGTAACAGTTCGGTCACACCCCAAATGCAATTCGAACGTGAATAAAGCCAACTTTTTCTACCCTCACACGGGCCACCAATTGTGTTGGGTTAACTGGTGATAACGTTAAAAATGTCATGGATACGGGGGGTTAGGACCCAAACGCAGGGTGAGGGGAAAAAACTTTAAAAAACTCCAAACAGTAAATAGAAACGAAGACTTTACTTTTCAACACAGAAACAACAGTAGGAAACAAAAAGCCTCGCAGGGCAACTCTCCAAAAAAGGCTACCCAGTTAACATTACCCAAGGTTCTTTAATAGTCAGTTGGCTTAATTCAGCGTTCGAAAAACAGTGAAACGGAATCATTTCCAACAAAGAGTTTTTATTAAAACACAGATATCTATAGGGAATTCCTAATACAACAGAATGAATGAAAGAAGTGAAACAAATGAAAATAAAGACGGAAAGGGAGCTTTGATGTATTTCAGGCGGAGTGTACGTGCACGGGGCGCGTGAGTCGAAAACGAAGAGAGGGGGAGTGAAGGAATGTCGTGGGGAATATGGCTATGTGATCAGCTATGTCCCCTTTCGCAAGGACACGTAGGCATGTACTGGGACCTTTACGGTCACTACCCAATTGAATTAGCCTAGTTATACCGACAGGTTAAGTACTTACGCTTTGATAAGCGTGTCCACGACTCAGTACTTGGATGGCTGATTGCGCAGTGTTGACTGGAACGTAATTGTTCTGATGACCAAGCCATATTCCCACTAGGTTAGATGGGAAAAATGTGTTTAGCAGCCAAATAACCTCAATTTCAGTTAGGGTTAGGGTTAGAAAACAATACAGATAGCATGTGCAATTAAATGAAAACACAAAACAGTGTATACAGAGCATTAAACTTATTATTCTAAAAAACTAATGCCCAGATGCACAGCCTTACTTTGATTTGAATACCCGCCGGTATTCAGTCAGTCTGTCCCTTTTGTTGTGTGTTTCCTTTGTCGGATGGCAGGCTTTTGATCCAGGGAACGGATGAAACGGATGAGGCAGCTTAACGGAAATAACGGCGACTTTCAGGTCTGATCCTGTGGCCACCATCTCTGGCTTGTCCAGGTATGATTGCATTGTCGACGAACGCGGATGGGGAAAGACACGGTCGTTTCCTCTTCCTATTGAATAAAGTCAGACTAGTGGGTCTACATTTAACGTTATATTTTATGCATGGTAGGTTTGATGCATTTACAAAATATAGCATTTTTTTCCCAAAGACTATTAGGATAAGTTCTCATTATTGGACATTCATTCCTAAAACTCTACAAAAGAAAAGACTTGCAAGTACCTGCTACAAACTGTAGGCCTACCGGAGGCCGTGTATACAAAGCGTGACTTAAGCCGCGTTTCCACCGCAGGAACTTTACCCCGGAACTAGGAACCTTTTGAGGAACTCGGTGCGTTTCGACCGCAGGAACTAGGGTCTAAATTAAGTTCCGGGGACTTTATTTTACCCCCAAAAAAGTCCCTGCTGTGTATGTATGTATATATATATATATATATATATAGGCTATATAATATTTGACAAGATGGAATACTGGGCCGGGCTCTACGCTAACAATTTTTTCCAAGGGGCACACGTGCTCCTGTGTTGAAAAATTTAGGAGCACACGAATGCATCCCAATTAGTAGATGTGCTCCTAAGTTATTTTTCCTGTTGGCACACATACATTTTCAGGAGCAAATGCACTGTAGAGCCCTAATTGGGTCCATCTTATCAAAGTTCCCTTCAGTGTAAAACTGGCTATTCAAGTAGGATAATAGGAAAGCACCTTATTCCCAAATTCCCCTCCTCAGACAGTGATAATTATTTTAAGAGCCCCAATCCTATAGACAAAATCCACAATGCATTATGCTATATCCTATACTTGCTTAGACTTTAGTGGATATGCCTAGGCCCACTTTGTATTTCAGTCAATCATATGTACATATTGCCTCTTGGAGTTCGCAAGATCCATCCCGACCAGTACAAATGGTTCAGACACCTGAGCTGTTCCAAAAGATTTAGGAGTGGACAATGGCATATTGGGAACTTCATATACAAAGAGGCGTGAATACATGAAACTTACTTAAACAGGGATGTATTTTTGGGTTGTCTGATGTTTTTCTAGCAATGAGGGGAGTTCAGGAATAAGGTTGTCCTATTTCCATACATTTTCAATGATTTCTCAATAATAACATGTTCACCTGTGCAGACAGTTTCATTAACCCAAGAACATGGCTGGTGCTCACTTAACTTTACTAATATACTAACTATGGATTAATTATGATAGAACTTCTTTACAACTTTTAGTACATCAAGTATAGCTACTCACGTAGGCTCCAGAAAATGATACTAAATTACTGAACTAGTAGGCTATTAAGCCACTAGTTCTGACTGGATGTTTAGCCTAATTAAGTGACTTTTGAATTTTATTAACTAAAACATGAGCCTGTTTAGGCCCAACGTTTTGAAAGTCAGACTAGTGGGTCTATATTAAATTCACATGTAGCCAGTTTACAGTTTAGTTTTTCTTTTCTTTTCCTTTTATTTCTAAGGGGGTGCAGCGCAATATGGTTTAAAACACTCTGTGCTATGAAGGTAGCCTACTAAACTCCTCAAAAAAAGTTTGGAAATTTGTGTTTGGTCGATCATATCTCTGTTGTCACTGTATTATTAGTATTGTTTGTTATATCATTGGAAAACCTGTTCATTTCCCTTTACAATGATGTCCCATTTGTAATGATCATGCATTTGTGGGATGAGCAGCACAGCTGATTATGTGAGTGGGGTCCCAAGTGAAATGTGGCAAATTTCCCTGCCAATGTCAAACAGTGTATTCTCCTGTTGGTATTGACTCTATTGTTCTGAGTTGTTTGGGGGATTGGATGATTGAACTCTCTATCAGTAACAAGGAACAAACAAGACATATTGGAAACTTTATGCTTTATTAATTGAATAAACAGTCAGGAGCCTCAGTAGCGGGTGGAGGAAACATACGCAGCCACAACAGCCTGGCACCTCCTCCTCATGCTAGTCACCAGCCTGGTCACGCATTGCTGTGGGAGGGCATTTCATTCCTCAACCAGGATTCGTCGCAGGTCAGCCAACGTGGTTGCATTGGTCACTCTAGCATGTACAGCACGCCCAAGCTGATCCAACAAGTATTCAATTGGGTTGAGGTCTGGGCTGTTAGCAGGCCATTCCATTCAACCATGTTGGCTGACTTGCATCTAAATGTAGACTATGAGAAGTATGCGTACACATACATAGACATGCAAACACGCATACAGCGTAGGCAGTCCCGGATATAGACTGGTTTGATTGGAAGGCAGAGCGAGATTTTGGGGGGCCAAGTTGAAGACATGATTTGTGATGAGCAGTGGAGCGGACATGGGTGTAAAAATGCGAAGTAACGCTTTAAGAAATGGTTGTGGATGACGGCTATCCTTGTGTGAATTTGTACAGTCTGATCAACATGTAGCCTACCATTTAGCACTTTCACTTTGCCATAGCCTATATTTAAAACAATGGCTGTGACAAAGGGTGCAGCGGCGTAAGTATAAAAGAGGCTTGCACCGTCAGAAAAGCAACATAAATCACCCCAGTGTTTGTACTCACTGATTTGACGGCCATCCAACGAGCCTTCATTAACAAAATTATCAGCAAGCTCGTAGAATTTGAGCTCCCTACGTCGCGACTCGTGTACCCTTCCGTCCTGCTCCGTTTTGTGTTATTTCGTCTAGATGCGCTTTTAGTGTTTCTATGGTTTAGAAGGCATTTTGATACCCTTAGCTGTAGGTATGACTCCCCTTCGCTGTTTTGCTTAGCTAGATCACTGACTTACATGAGATTTTGAGAAGTAGAACAGAACAGTAGAGAATAGCAGCACAGACATATGCAATCTTTGCATATCAGAAAATAACAGTAGTATGAGAGAAATGAGGACAAATGATGAAATTGAGTAGTTGAAACAATATGTTTTAAACAGAATGGGCATGTAGGAGAACTTTGACATATGCAATCTTTGCATATCAGAAAATAACAGTAGTACGAGAGAAATTCGGACAAATGATGAAATTGAGTAGTTGAAACAATATGTTTTAAACAGAATGGGCATGTAGGAGAACATTGACAGAATGGGATGTAGGAGAACTTTGACATGATCACAGACTATAGTGCAAAGAAAATGAAGTGACCATGAGCGAGATGAGTTTCCTTATTGAACGGTATATAAAACAGATGGTATGAGCAATTATTGTTAAAATTGTTGAAATTTCCTACACACATGAAATTGTGTAGGAAAACTGTTGTACAAATGTACAAATGTACTCACGTTCCCTACGAATAGTTATGATTATGAATGAGTTATGTTCTTAAATGTAATGTTTTAAAGGGGAATTGCATTTTATAACACTTCTGGGCTCATTTTCACACCTACCCGGAGTTTTGTGTGCATCCCAGATGCTTGCTTCAATATTTAGATATTTGTAGATTTTTGAATCCTGTGTGAGCAAACCACCCCCCCCCCCCCATCCAATAGAAGCCCATTCAACATCAAACTCCATGTTAGACTTATTGTAAACACATGTCCCTGCTTCACATGACTGATATTGTCCTTCTAATGAATTTGTCGCCCTTCATTTCTCGATTAGTTATTTCATTATGTTAATATTTTACGCTGTTTTGTTGCTTTCCTTCACAAATGCTGGAAGTAGATCCAGGCAGTTTAGTGTCGAACTCGAGGATGCATATCATTGCGAGACTTCTGATGTGGGTGTACCTGCAGACAATAACACTAGGTTGGTCGTAGAAGTAGTGTTGATTTACTACTAGCTAGCGAAACCGATATTTCACAAAAGGATGGTCCAAGACGATATATGACCACTCAGTCTCAAAAGGAACATCTCTATGCGTAAAACCAAAGGTAAGGTTGTATATTTATTCAGTATTTAGTCCCAGATATTGACTGTAGAATTCGCTGGTTAACGTTACTCTCTCTTGCTGTTGTGGTATTTAAAAATGGCGGTTGCTGCCAGTGGACAAACTGAACATGGGATGACGTATTTGTGATAATTTCCACTGACCAATCAACAGTCTGCAATATCGAATTGCAGCACGGATAGTACCTTTGGTACCTACCCCAGAGTAGTGGCTAAAATCGGCATGGGTACTTGCGGCCCGGCACGGGTCAGGTGGCAGTGGAGAAAGCAAAACAAAGCAGGAGCATGGATTCCGGCACGGCACGGTGGTGGAGAAGCGCCATATTTGACTCGCCAAAAGAAATGTGGTAGATAGAGAACAGGGCGAGGTAACATGAATGTAGAAACGTGCCGTTTGCTGATAAGAACGTTTTCTACACTAGCCAAGTGAAATATAGTCAGTAGAAACGGTACAGTGGTCAGCTGGTGTAACTTTTTAAGAAAATCAATACATTTCCCGGGCGGCACGGTGGTGCAGTGGGTAGCACTGTAGCCTCACAGCAAGAAGGCTGTGGGTCCAAATCTTGGCTTGGGGCCTTTCTGTGTGGAGTTTGCACGTTCTCCCCATGTCCGCGTGGGTTTCCTCCCACGGTCCAAAGACATGCAGGTAGGCTGATTGAAGACCCTAAATTGCCTATAGGTCTGAGTGAATGGTGTGTGTGCCCTGCGATAGATTGGTGGCCTGTGCAAGGATTATTCCTCTCGCCCAATGCATGCTGGGATAGTGATCCTGCTTAGGATAAGTGGGTAAAGATAATGGATGGATGGACAGATGGAATACATTTGCTGTCATGAAATGTATATGGCTGGCTGTGACTTTTGGTAAACATATGCATTGAAGATTCTGATATTCTGATAAGTGAAAAAGAAATAGTTCAAAATCAATAGACAATTATTAGTTAGCAAATATAAGTGTAAGAAAATGTTAGTGTTAGTGAAAGATATGAAAAGATCTGCCTGAAGGTGAGGCAGAATGCAATCGTCCGATCTTGCACTTCTCAGTCAATGATGTTGGCAGTGCACTACCATCAAGTAACCGTACAAGAGCGTGAATTGTCTTGGAGAAATGTGCCCGTGGTTTTAAAGAAGAAGACAGACCAGTAAGCACAGCTGAGCTCCGGTTGAAACCATATGGCCTGGCAATACTGTAGCCGGTTAAGTGAACGTGTAGATGGTATGTTATAATGCAGTCTATACGTTCGGTGAACACCAGGTAGATGTGGTGCAAAAGAAATAGTTAAGAAGTAATAGATAATTATTAGTGAGCAAAAAAGCATGTTTAAGAAATCTGCTTCAGGCAGGACTTGCTACTCAACTATCCATACACCATGACATTACCACTGAGCCACGAACTGATTAGCTGTTAACACTGGAAATTTTCTTGGTGAGAAAGATATAATTACATTTTGTGTGTGTATGTGAGATTTTGATTGGCTGGTGTAGGTATAGATAGATAGATAGATAGATAGATAGATAGATAGATAGATAGATAGATAGATAGATAGATAGATAGATAGACAGATAGACAGATAGATAGATAAAACTTTATTGATCCCTGGAAATTCAGGTGTCTTAGCAGCAACAGCAGTGAGATAAAACACATGAAAGGTACAGGGAAGAGTAAGAGTCAACCAAACCAAGATAAATAAGTAAGAATAAAAATAATAAAAAAATAAAGATAAAATCCAATAAAATAAAATACTAAGCTGCTGGCCCACTAACAATGAATGTCCGTGTACAAGTGCGCCAGAGCCCATGCAGGAATCAGTAGTCAAAGTCATATGGGGGTCACGCTTGGTTGTGGAGCCTGATGGTGACTGGCACAAAGGACAGGCCAAGGCGCTTTGTGGTGTGTCGAGGGGGGATAAGTCTGTGGCTGAACATGCTCCTCATCCTCGCTAGCTCATCATAGAGGGGATGGGAGGGGTTCACCAGGATAGCGTCCAGCTTCTTCCTCGTCCTCCCCTCCACAACCGCCTCCAGACTTTCCAGTTTAATTCCAACTACGGAGCTAGCCTTCCTCACCAGCTTGTTCAATTTGTTGGCATCCCTTGTGTTTATGTTCCCCCCCCAGCATACTACGGCAAAGAAGAGGACACTGGCTACTACAGGTTAAAGGACCTGAGCCTCCTCAGGAAGAACAGCTTGCTCTGTCCCTTCCTGTTGAGGGCCTCAGTGTTGCCAGTCCAGTCCAGTTTATTGTTCATGTGTACTCCCAGGAACTTGTAGGTGACCACCAATGGGGAGACATATTCTTTGTGGGCTAGGAGCATTTCTGGCAGAAAGAAGAAGAAGAAGACGTAGGACAAAACACAAAATTCCCTTAGTTTGGGGCTTTATTGTGTGGACATGTGAAGTTGTTTATGAATTCTGTCTGTTGAAATGGGGCCAGAATGTACAGAAATGAATGTTCTTAAGGATGAGTGTATGTGGCTGTTGTGGTTATTTCTGTGGGGAACCCTGAAAAGTGCCAAACTCTTGGTGCTGTATAGGTATGGAGCATGCCCCGCCAAGGCGTAACTTGGCTGGATGGCATACCTGCCATCCCAATCCTGAGAGCATTATGCAGTGCATTATGTGGTCCACAACAGGTGACAAATCCTTAAGCTCCCTCAAGGGTGAACACTCAGTGTGGTTCCTTTGGGTCTGTAAACATCTTGGCAGGTTTTACAAAACTGTAAACATCTAGACATTCGCACAGGACTGTAAACACCTTGCCATAATGACATTGACTAAATCTAACTCTATTGCAATACCGATTAAGACATGTTTGTAGGCTTTAATCAAGAGGACGGTTAGTAGGAGAGACAACAGGCTTATGCCTGTTGTTCTAGATGCTCAAGAGTGACCCTGGCAGTGGAAAGGGGAAAAACACCATAGGGCCTTTTTTAAAGGCTGTCAGGAATGTTTGTTAGCGTGTTAATTGTAGAATTTAGGTTTTGGATGTACCTGAATGCTTCAGGGCAACATCCATGATTATGATGCAGCCACTAATGAGAAGTTCAATGGCAACTGTTAGTAGGGCCCAGATGAATTTCTAATAGCTCAGATGAATTTGTACTGCAGTGTTGAGGATGGTTGTTTGGAGTCTTTCTAGGCTCAGACTGAACTTGACTGGTTTAGTCCCTTTACATAACATTACATTATGGGAATTTAGCAGATGCTCTTATCCAGAATGACTTAGACAACTCTTTTTTTTATATAGCATTTACATTGCATCCATTTATACTTCTGGATATATACTGAAGCAATGTAGGTTAAGTACCTTGCTCACTGGTAGAACAGCAATGTTCAACCCAGGTATAGAACCTGTCCCTTTCCAACAGGACTTGCTTTTGGAAGGTGTCCTCTATGGTAAAACTGTGGCTATGGAAGGTATCTGTCATTTTGGGGGCAGTCTTGTGCCTCTCAGGGTTGAAATATGCTCAGGATATGCTCAAGGTATAAGACGATATCCTCCATATGGATAGCGGCTCCCTGTTGGACTATAATGAAAACATGCTGGTCATAGGACATTAAAATATCACGCTTCGGGGTGCTAACAAACCATCTGTCTCCAGCTCTTTCTACTTTTGTCTCCATGACGTTGTTTCTAATAGACATTGCTAGCTTTACATTTTTCATTGGGCCTCTGGGCCTTAGAGCACACAGATGGTCAGTCATTTCTCTAATGAATGGGTTGCTAGGGTATACCCAGTGAATATCTTTGATAGGGGCACACATGTCTAGGTTAGGAATAAGGTACAGAGCTGGACTGTCATCCTGGAATGCAACATGGAAGGTGTTCTGAGGCAGATGTGTACATCATCTTTCCAAAATCCTATACTGAGGACAGAGTTGAGTCTGTTGATGGTTTGGGATAAATCATGTTTCAAGGTTTTCAGGGTGAACATTGGAATATTGGAAATTTAACAAGCAGTTATAGCACCACCAAGTGGCCAATCAGCATCAAAATCATTCAGTCGCCAACAGACGTTAAACAGACCTGGTAAAAAAATAAATTATATATTAATATATATATATATATATATATATTACCACAAACAGTAATTAGTGGGGTACAAGCACAACATGCTGGAAAATATGAATTTTTAAGCTGTACAAAATTTTACATGTACACCTCGGCGAAAGACTTTTTAAAGTTACAATCTCGAAGATTTCTGTTTCGTTCTCTTTGGCGGTACCAATGGCGAAAAGCAGTAATTGCAGGTGTGTTTTTGGACCTCACTTCCCAGAGATCCAACCGGATCCAACCAGTGTCGCCTGTGTGACGTCAGTCAGTTGGCACCTGGGCCACGCCGACTATAACACTTACTATTTACTGAATAAAAAATGGTTGTTATAAAAGTAACGTTATGCACACACTCATTCATTGTCTAACATTAGGCTAACTTAAGCTGTCTTTACACTGCCGAGCTGGGTTTAAATGCTGTAGCAGACCTGGGGTAGAATTAGTGATGATCAATTTCCACAGACGTTCTTTATCCACCTTTTGCCCGGTATGAACATCTTTACACTGCAGAGAAGAATTTGCGGGATTCGCTGTGGCTCGTACAATTATGCATCTCGTGCACACTAAACCGTCTTTCTCGTGAATGATTGTTGTGTGATATTTTTGAAACAACTGCCTTTCAAAATGTTGCCGCTGGTGTTTCTGGTTTTGCTAGCTAAACTGTTCGAGAATAAAGCGGAGCAGGGTGTTAAATTAGCAATCAGAACAAGAATAATAAAACAAAAACAAAACGGATTTCATCAAAAAAGGGCAAGGCTGAAGGACCATATGAGGAAGCGTAATAAAATAATAACGCTAATCCATACTGCTGTATTCTTTTATTTAGTTTTCTCCGGTTTGACATCTTTACACTGAAATCAGACCTGGCTCTGCTCCACCTATACCCCTGGTTAATGCTCTGTGTAAAGACAGCTTTATTCCGATCATTATAATATATTGATGAACTTGATGGCAATGTAAATAACGGTAACGTTAAGGCTAATTCAGATCAATGATTCGCAACGAGACGAAACGGTTTTAGAATGTTGCAGAGAAAATTGCAGGTGTGAACTGGTTAGTTGCAGAGCGTCTGAAGCCGTTGCCTGGGGTCTCAAAAGACCCACCTTGTCAAATCGCCAAGTGCAGTTAGAACGTTTACAATCAGACGTCTTGGAATTTTGCAAGTTGCATCCAGTCTCGTTGCGAATCATTGATCTGAACTGACCTTTATTTAGCTACACTGCAATGTTGCAACAAGGTAACATTGCATTCGAGAGACGTTTTGCGAGGTCGGTACCAGTCGGTAGTGTTTTTTATAATTGTTAGCTGACATTAAATTGTGTTAATTAAAAACTAATGTTGCCTTTCTTGACATGGTCCGGTAGCTAGCGTTAGCTGTGCAAATAGCTAGGCTATGTAATTTAGTAACGTTACATTGTCATCAAATGTAATATGAAATCTACATCAACAAATAATATGACCTCTCATGTTACACAAAAACTTTTTAGGGTTCCATAACCACCCCCCCCCCCCCCCTTCTCTGTTATTGTAACGCTAGCAGACACCGGAAAAAACAGTACACCGCTCACACACAAGTGAGTTGAAGAGCGAGCCTGTTGCGTTAGCTCCGTCTACCCTCTCAAAAGTTTGCATACACTTTGTTAGTATTTGGCGGCATTGCCTTTTAATTGCTTAACTTGAATTGCTTAAATGCTTGGGTAGCCTTCCACAAGCTTATCACAATACTTTTCTGGAATTTTTGCCAATTCCTCCCAACAAAATTGGTGTAACTCAGTCAGGTTTGTGGGCCTTCTTGCTCTGACACGCTTTTTCAGTTAAGTCCACACATTTTTTATTGGATTCAGGTCAGGGCTTGGTGAAGGCCACTCCAATACCTTCACTTTGTTGTCTTTAAGCCATTTTGGTACAGCTTTGGAGGTATTCTTAGGATCATTATCCTGCTGGAAGACCCAGTTGTGACCAAGTTTTAACTTTCTAGCTGATGTCTTGAGGTGTTGCTTCAGTATTTCCAGATAATCCTCCTTCCTCATGATGCCATCTATTTTCTGAAGTGCACCAGTCCCTTTTCCAGCAAAACACCACCACAACATGATGCTGACACTCCCATGCTTCACAGTTGCGATGGTATTCTTCGGATTAAAAGCCTCACCCTTTTTCCTTCATACATAACGTTGATCATTATGGCCAAAGTTCAATTTTTGTTTAATCTGACCAGAGAACACTCCCTCAGAAGGATAGGTCTTCGTCCTGTTGATCAACTGCAATCTTCATTCTGGTTTTTTTATGCCAGTTTTGGAGTAGGGGCTTCCTCCTTGCGTGATAGCCTTAAAGGCCATGACGATGTAGGACTCTCTTAATGGTGAATGTAGGGCTGCTGTAATCTATGACGTTGACGCTGAAAATGCGTCAACATCAATATTTTAAACCGACGCATCGTGTTTTTTATTTTCATGAATTTACCTTTTTGATTTCTAAAATGCTTCAATACATTATAACAAATGTTTTTCTTCAATATCACTACGTAATTGCTACGTAACGTCAGTCGGCTGCAGTCATTGGTTGGCTCCAGTGAACGCTACAGTTTTTTAAAAAATCATGGCGGCTGCAGCAGAGTCCGACTCGGTTGTGAAAGAGGTTCAGAGGTTCCAAAAATAGCTGTGCGTAATACCACACATGTTGTTTACGGCATTGTCGCCCTTTTTTGTACAGTCTGGCTTGATTGACAATTCATTTATTTAGTAGATGAAAGAATAAGCTCTCTAATGATGTATAACATGTCTAATTTTGCTTTTGGAATAACGTTTTATAGGTCAGCATAACCGAAAATTTTCATATCATCGCATTCACTTACGCATTCCCTCTGTGGTAGGAGTAAAAGACGCTGTACCTAACGTAACGTTGTCTACGATGTTTCATAATTTCTTGGAAAATACTATTATTATTGAGGACTTCTGCCCATAGCTAAGCCATATGTTTGCTGATAGACCTATCTGACATCGTTTTCTCAAGCAAAACAGAAGTGGATAGAATGGTCATTGATTTAGCCTTCTGTCTTTGTCTCTATCTACTGAACACAAATAAAATTTAATCATTGCTATGTAAGTATTACTGCTCAATGTATTTCTGTTATAGACGTTATTTTTAGGGGTCCAAGCAGCAAAGCTGGTGGAACCCTATTGTATCTGTTAGGATTATTAGGGGTCCAAGCAGCGAAGCTGGTGGAACCCTATTGTATCTGTTAGGATTATTATTATCATTATTATTATTATTATTATTATCAGGGGTCCAAAGAGCGAAGCTGGTGGAACCCTATTGTATCTGTTAGGATTATTATTATTTATCTTATTATTTTTCTCTGCTAAAAGTGTCTGAGGCTCAGCAACCATAAGTCCTAGAGCAACCAAATTTGGCAGGTGGGTTCCTATGGCCTCCCACTACTCAGGCACTACAAATCACCTATGTCGGGCAGATGGTGGCGATATAACAAAGGGTCATGTTTTAAAGGTCATAACTCCCACACCATAAGTCAGATCAACACAAAACGTCATCGACCGATGCATCTGAATGTGCTCTACAACTTTGCTATTGGGACCACCTTTGACCGCCATATTGTTTGCCTGCCATTTGGACTTTTTTATTAGGTGGGGTGCGGAAGAGCTGGAGCTCCACATCTAAAGTGTTACAACATCTAGTAAACTTCTTTACGGCAAGCGACATCCATGGTGTCGCAAGTAATCCGACACCGTAGGGTCTAGTTTTTATCAGTGAGGGGAGGGTCTGACCATCTGGGAAGCAATGGAAGACAGTGCCAGCCAGAGTGCATGCTAGGCTACCAAAAGTTTGTTAGTAAAAGCTTTTTGAGAGGATGAATAATTACTTTTCTTGAGCATGGATATATTTGAAGACAGTATCGGGTGAGTTTGTTTAGTCTTTGAATCTGTCATTATGCTGAGAAATAGCTAAACCATTTTATTGATAGTATTTAAGTGTCTGTGCAAATGCGCGAAAACACGCTGGTATAATAAAACAATGATGGTAATACATATGTAGTCCGCTTCGTTCCGTTGCTACCATAACATAACACACTATCTTGTGTCTACAGCTGCAGTTTCTCGCTGCAATTACTAATATTGAATATAAACAAAAGACGCAATTTATGCTGCCAATGTCTAAATAAATAATGCGGTACTCTGAGCGTAGGAAGCAGGTAGCACGGATGGAGAGTTGATATTTCATTTTTGCTACTAAAAGTTTGTTAGTAAAAGCTTTGAGAGGATGAATCATTACTTTTCTTTGGCATGGATCCATTTGAAGACAATATCGGATAAGTTTGTTTAGTCTGTAAATCCGTCATTATGCTGAGAGAAATCGTATTCTCAATTTAATCTCTAAATTGACTGTAAGCTTAGTGTTGTAACTAGGTAGCTGTTTCGTAGGTGACTTAGTTAATGCACTCGTCTTAACTATTGCTTGTATTTTTGCATAGGCTGCATTGTTGCTGTTCTTGTTTGTGTTAGTGTTAATCAGTTTAACCTATAGGGTCCAAGTTGAACTATGCGGTTGTTCCCTGCACTTGGAACGGTACTTCTCTCTAGGGTTTTCGACACACTTGTTCCTGATTATGATTATACACTTTGTTGTACGTCGCCCTGGATAAGAGCGTCTGCCAAATGCCTGTAATGTAATGTAATATTCCGTAGCAACAAGATAAACCCGACATTAGCCCTAAAATATGCCAATACAGCAGTGAAAACGCTGCTCACTGAATAACGAATGATTTTGCTTTTGGAATTGCGTCTTATAGGTCAGCGTAACCATACATTTCTTATCATCGCATTCACTTACGCATTCACTCTGAGGTAATGGAACTGTATAGCAGTAAACGACGCTGGACCTAACGAAACGTTGTCAACGATTTCTCGTAATTTCTTGGAAAATACTATTATTATTGAGGACTTCTGGGCATAGCTAAGCCATATATTTTCTGATAGACCTATCTGACATCGTTTTCTGGAGCAAAACAGAAGCGGATAGAACGGTCATTGATTTACTCTCTCTGTCTCTATCTACTGAACACAGATAAAATTTCATCATTGCTATGTAAGTATTACTGCTCAAAATATTTCGGTTATATACGTTATTTTTGAAATTGAGTGCCTTTAAATAGGTCAGTGGTATTATATAATGTGGATATTTCACACTGTAATGTAAGCGTTAGTTAGTGAAAAGTTTCCAAGAAAAGAGCTAGCCTACTGTAAGTCCAGAACGTGTTGACATTCTTACATTAGAACACACGTCTAACAGACATTTGATTCCAATATTTGAGTTGGACTTTGAGCTCGACACTATTGTCTCACGCTGCTAAACATGTTGCACTTTGTTTAATATGCAGACCTAACTTTTTTACTTTGATAATGGGTTTAACAGAAACTTGGATTTATTTTGGAGTTGCACTACTGGCTTAAATAATAAGCCCTTTTTTAATGTATTTTTTATCATGTTGGAGTTGCCAGTTTAAACCGACAGTTTTGCACTTTAATATGTAAACCTTTGTTTACATTTTGTTTTGTGCTGCATTATACAATGACACATACAGTTTGTTGTTGTCAAAATAAAATGAACGTCAGCTAACTAGCTTCGCTGGCTAACGTTGTCATAAAATTTTTCCTGACCGTGAAAACTGGATTACTTGTTTACATTTTTGACAGATGTGGCTGGTGGGTGTCTATCTATCTATCTATCGCTGTCTCCGTCGCAGCACTTTCGACACAAGCAATTCGGAATTCGGAAGCGCTATCCTAATTTTTTTTTTGTTACCATGAAGAGTGCCTGACCCGCAACTGCAGTAATGTGTTAACACAACGGCCCAATTATATTGAGAAATAACATCTTTGGGGGGAAAAAAACACTGTATTCTGTAAATGTATTTTACCTACCATGCATACAAACATAAAAACGGTAGTCAATCACCCACTTCTATTTATAATGCCATCATAGTGCGGAGTGTTTAAAACCATAAAGCCATCTCTCGTTTTTTTTTTTTTTTTTTGTCAGCGCATCACCATTGTTGTTACATTCATTCTGATATGTCGCCTAAATGCCTTTTTATGTTCAATCGGCTTAAGGCGCTCTGCAAAATCACTTTCAAAATCGCCTTTCTGTGGTAGGGAAAACCCTGTGAACTTAAATTAAATGGTCAATTTGATTTTTTTGGAGGAAAATTAATCGTTTAGATTAATCGACTAATCGATAAAATAGTCAATAGATTAATCGATAGAAAAATAGTCGTTAGCGGCAGGCCTAAACTCAAACCAGCCCGTCTGGCACCAACAACCATGCCACATTCAAAGTCACTTAAATCACCTTTCTTCCCAATTCTGATGCTTGGTTTGAACTTCAGAAGACGATCGAGTTGCTGCCACGTGATTGGCTGATTAGATATTTGCGGTAACGGGTGCAGTTTGCAGTTGAACAGGTGTACCCAATGAAGTGGCCGGTGAGTGTATAGGCTCTGGGAAAGGACAACCAAATTGATTCCTGGCATGAAAGATAAAAGCTGTGAGCAACTTTAGATGCTTAATCTTTTCACGCTTAGTAAAAGGAGATTTTGGGGTGATTTGATAGAGGTTTTTAAAGTCTTAAAGAGGATCAACAAAGTGAACTGCAAGAGATTCTTTAGGTTGAGTTCTGTTTCTTGAATGAGTGGACATAAATTGAAATTAGTAAAAGATCAATTGTGTACAGACATCAAGGAAGAGTTAGGTCATGTAGTAAAGGCAGAAACTCTGGGGATTTTCAAGACCAGGCTTGATACAGTGTTAGATACTATCTAGTCTTTAGGTAATCAGAGCACTAATTTAGTCGTGAAAATGGCAAGCATTGTTGGGTTGAATGGCCTGTTCTCGTTATTATGTTATATTATGTAAGGGACAGGAGCCCCATGGAAAGAGAAACAGAGAAGACAAGGTCAAGGCCAGCTTGACACTTGATGTATGTAAAGACTTTCTATTAAATTGAGGACCTTAGTGATTCAGATTATAAGTCTGGTGTGTAAGTCTGCAACAAGGTAGACTTATGACATTTCCAGGGTCTTGTTTTTGCTGCCCCAGGGCCCTCCATCAACACCAATTCCAGAGAGATTTCTTTGCCATACTGCAGAACATGGGTGTTTTTTATTTTCTGTCTCTGGAAGACTACTGGCTCTCTGACTCATGCTTCCCATCTGTGGCATCTTCCCATCAGGTGTCATTTTTCAGATTCCTCCATTTCAGTGACAATCTGCAAAACAACTGCTCTGATCAATTTTTACAAAATTTGGATGTTTTTTATATGCTGTGTGACTAATGACTTCAGATTCCACCATACTATTGAAAAAGTGTGGATGAGCTTATGGTAGCAAGACCACCAGAGCATGAAACCCCCGCCAGTATATTAACAACAAACCTGACAAGTGAGGGTTTAAGTTGTTTAGCTATGGAAGCTCCAGCAGAATAATCCATGACATGCTGCTGTTCCAAGGTGGTACAATATTTTCCAGTATTGGATGGGGGCTGTGTCCAAAGGTTGTTATCACTTTCTGCATGTCATCATTTGTAGAATCAGAAGCTCTGGTTGTTTTTTGTGACAACTATTTAACAAGCTTCAACCATCTCTAGATCAGTTGGGCATTAGGAATGTGGGCACAGTGTGAGCAAACCATATAGGTGGAGCACAAGTGGCTGATGACAAGGCTCTGAAGAAGCATGGACGTGCGGCATTTAACTATCGGTTATCAGAGGGAGTGACGTCAAGTGGTACAATAACAAGTATGTTTCACATTTGAGTGTGGTGCCTGTGGTATTCATCCAACAAGTTCTGAGAAGAAGTTCTGCGGAGAAGCCCAAAAGAAGTTTGATGTCTCCTGCCCAGCAGTTATTGTGGCCTACAATCAAGCTATGGGAGGGATCGATCTCTCAGGAATGCTTGTCCATCTTTACAAGATGCCCATAAACTCTCACAAGGGACTCACCAAATCAAGGAAAAACCAATGCCCTTAAAAAAGTTTTGGATGTCTGTGGTAAGCTCCCAGAAAGCAGTGAACAAGGCCCCAGGCAGGGTTGGCCTGACCCTCAATCTCTACCTGCCCTCAAAATGTGACAAAACCCAGTCTCGCAGCCCACCCCTGATGTGAACTATAATGGGGTTGCACACAGACACATTTGTCTTTGGGGAGGAACATGGAGTAGGGATGACAAGTCATTGTTGTGACTGCTTTGTTGCTTATTAGAAGTAAAAAGTAAAGAAGTAAAAAAATAAAAAATGAAAATTTTATTGGCGATTGGTTCTGAAATTGGTTATATAGGATTAAGAGGACACAAGTCTTTGTTTACCCATTACTGTTGTTTTAACAGTTTTTGTCCTCTGTAATCTCACAGAGTAATTTTAGAATCAACAAAAAGCAGGTAACCCTATTTAGATGCTATATGTAATGCTCTGATGTTCTGCAAAATTTTTTATTTTTTTTTAACGGTAAGGAATCTTAAGGAAAACACAAAATATAGAGTAACAAAAAGAAACTGACTTATAAAGATATCTGAAGGCCTATTTGTACTGAATGTACATATCCATCAATGCAAAGCTACATAAGCATGTTCCCATCTGTAGTTGCACTCAGAAATGTGCATCCTAGAATTTGTAACGCAGTGTAATACTTGGTACAGTACCGTACATCCAGCTCTGAGAAATGCATGATTCTGTCTGTTCATATCAAAGCATGAAGAACCTCCTTTGTTTTAACAGTTTTTGTTTTACCTGTTCATGACAAAAGTTATGCTGTCTTAAAGAGTTAGCCCTAATTAAAAATAAATTTATTTGCATGGTATGTTCATTAAAGTTGCCGTAATCATTATTCCAGGAGGTTTACGGTGATTTCAGTACTTTAAGTTGTTTCCAGCAGCCAACTACATTTGTAGTTCCATTTTTTATATTAATATATATATATTTTATATTGAAAAACAGAATTCATTGGTTTCCCCCCTGGTTTTACTTTATTTTGCTTCTATAATGTCAACCTTTATAATGGTCAAATTCTAATAAAAAATTGGATTTTACATCAATCTGAAACATTTATCTTGACTTTCAGCATAAAGTTATTCTCCAAATTTATATACTTGAATGTATTTAGGTTATTACAGAAACAGTTTGTGATATTCCTTTGTCAACATGGGCTAAGTCACTTATTCTCAAACTCGCTCCTGGCCCCCCGGTGGATAGTAGTTTTTGTTCCAATCACAGTCACAATCCCAGAATTTTTACAAGATGTTAATTTTTCTTAAACGGGTGCTTTTCATGTTTATAGGGATTATTTTCCCTCTTATGCCACATTCTGTCAGAAATAGCTGCACATGCCATTAAAAATGAAATCCAGGCATAGAACTACCCTAAACAGGAGAAATCTTCACTGAGAAATATTATTGTATTTTATTGGTTTATTTATTGGCAGTTAAAAGGATTAAATGGAAGGTTGTACATTCACATTTTATTTGGGTGAAGCCACTATGAATAAAATGAATGTATAGAGCTTCACACTAATGGTGGTGCCACTGGATTGCTGTGAAAGATATTTTTTAATTATAGGAGAATTTATCAGTCAAAAAATAACCTGTGTTCCTTTTTCATTCTGGACCTGTTATGTAATTGAATTGTAGGTTTAAAATGTGACTAGTACATTTGTTGCCTTATTTCACAGGTAAATAAGAAAAACTATCCCCTGGAGAGAGACAGATCCCAAGAAGTGCACCTCCCAACAGTCAAAGTGAAGCATTCATGCCCACAGACTGTGAGATGTACCATCAGCCAGTCCTGTCCAACTGTTCACTGTTCACTGCTCTATGTCCTCTGTAATCTCACAGATAAATTTTAGAATCAACAAAAAGCAGGTAACCCTACTATATACTTTCATCCAGCTCTGATAAATGTTTCATTCTGACTGTTCATATCAAAGCATGAGGAACCTGAGTGTCATGTTCATATACAGTGCCCTACAAAAGCACGGTAACGGTAAAGTGAATTTGTTATTTTTGCTATGAAATTAAGGCATTTGGATTTGAGATTGGAAGAAGAGAATGAGACAAAAGTACAGACAGTCAGCTTTTATTTCATGGTGCTTAACATGCATATATGTTTTACCATTTTACAAAAAGAGCCTTTTTGGTGTTGAGTCCCCCAAGTTAAAGGATGAAAGTAAATAAAAGCAATAAAGCCTAATATTTGGGTGCATAGCCCTTCATTGCAATGACTGCATTAAGTCTATGACCCATTGATATCACCAGTCATTTGGTATCTTCTTTGGAAATGCCTTTCCAGGGCTTTACTACAGCTGCTTTCAGTTGACCTTTGTTTTGTAGGGTTTCTGCATTCAGTCTCCTCTTCAGCAAGTGAAATGCATGCTCAATTTGATTTAACCCCTTTGTGCAACCAAGATGGTGGCCAAGATGGTGTACTGAAACAGACATTCAACTCAGACATTCATTGCTCCTGCAACCGAAATATGAATAGAAGAAACAAACTCGCTGTTCTAGTTTTATTAGTAGATGATACACTACAAGTATGCCAAATACTCAGATTCTAACTGCCACCCTTATTCTGTAGGTTGTCCAGTTAGCAAGCATCCCCCTCCCTGCAGTCTCATCTGCAACTACACCTCCTAAGCAGTGTCCATCAGGGAGTTCATATAAATATTTCACCACTAAATTTTTTTTCCGTCATAGCTACAAGATAAAGCCAACAAGAGCCTGAAGGTATGCTAATACAATGGTGAAAAACTGTGCTCACTGAATAGTGTAATAAACAAGAGGGATTTTTCTGGAATGATACCACATCATTCTACTATCAGTACCTGCAAATAAATACATAAATACATGTAAAGGTGTCCCTTTCGAGATTCAGTGGTCATTTACAGTCAATCCGTTTGAGAAGTAAAAAGGCAGATAGAAAGCAGGAGTTCGTATTAACAATGGCAACGTGCAAAACCTACTTGCATTTTATACTCCTTTCAGTTTGTTCTGATTTGATTGATAGAATTACAAAGTGTGAGAGCTCCATGTATCTGCGTGTAACCCTTGTGCCATCCAACCCCAGTCGCCCCTACAAGCACTATTGAGAATGAGAATGCTCACTGAGAATGCTCTTCAATAAAGTTTAAAGCAACCTCCTTCCTTTGCTGACAGAGAGGGGTGGTTCTATAAACCACAGAGTGTGTGGTTTCTATAAACATAAAAAACAAAGACATAACATTAATCACAAATGCAATATAATAATAAATACAGCATTTACATAATTACTATAACAGGTTTTCCGCCAGTTTATTGCAAGCCCGGCGGCCCTCCGGGCCTAAATTGACCCTCCGCCGGGCCTAAGCATCGGGGATTTAAAAAATAAATTTTATGTATTTTTAAGATGTTTTTTAAACTACAGTTACATTGGGGCGGCTCGGTTGGAAAGCTCACCAGCGACATCTGTTGGTTAAAACATGAACGCACTATAGGAAAACAGCAGGTCTGTTCTTTACCCTCATTGTGCATAGAGTGACGTTCAACACTTGATGCTTCCAACTATCACGAGCTAACAGTACCTAGCAAGGCACCATTTCTTTAGTAGGCTAACTAACCTCGTTACAAACTGTGTTATCACTTCATCTCGTCGGTAAGTACATTCTTTTTATATTAACTTAAGCAGTGTGGAGGTAACGTTAAACTAGTAGCATGAATGTAACGTTCGATACATTGTAACATTACATGATTTATTATTCGCCATCGAAATAACGACTTCACTTGTTTATTAATAACGTTAGCTTGATGACATTGATGTGCACGACAACATGGTCATTTAGCTAACTTAGCTAGCTAGCCAAACAGTCAGTAACACAGATACATAGATATTTTGTTGTTGTTGAAATGTGCCCAGCAAAGAGAGAGAACTTTTTTTGTCAATGACATTTCCTTCTGACATCTACGATGGCAATCGCAAACACGACATTTATTTTGCCTTTTTGTAGGCTATAGCTATTTCCATGGATAAAACCGCATTTATTATTATTATTATTATTATTATTATTATTATTATTATTATTATTATTATTATTATTATTATTTATTGGTAAAAACATTTCCAGGGAGATAGCCAACTACTTGCACGTTACATGACATGTGTAGCCATTTAGTAATACGATCGAATTTCAGGCTAAAAATAAGCCGTTAATCCAGAGAAATTGCTGAGAAATTGAGTTGTCTTAGAATCTTTATCGCAACAGAATGTATCAAGGCTGGCAGACCAGATCAAATTTGTTATGCAATGCGCAGCTGTCCTAAAGACATGCTGGCTTCGATAAGCGGAATTGATAAGCTCGGAGCCATACGATTCCAATGAATAGGACAACTTGGAACCGGTTCGCGATTCCGATCCATATTTAAATGCGCCCAGCATTCCAATGCTTGTTGTAAGATTCAGTAGCCAATCAGGACTTGAATACAAGTTTTTTGTAGAGTGCAAAAACTTTGATATTATTTATTTTAATTTCTTTTGTTGTTGTTGAAATGTGCCCAGCATTCCAAGGCTGTAAGAATCAGTAGCCAATCAGAACTTTTTTCAAGTTTTTTGTAGAGTGCAAAAACTTTGATATTATTTATTTTAATTTAATTTAATTTATTTTGTTGCTGTTGAAAACACAGCATTCCCAGTCTGTACATTGTTGTCAGATTCTTTGTAAGACTCTGCTATGCTGTAAATAGTTGTTGATTTTTTAAAATGTGTGTTGAATTAATGACATAACAACATTCACATTACATAGTGATATTTTCAAATCCCCGGTCAGCTTTTAGCACTGACTTAATGTAGGGCCCTATGGAATCTGTGTTATAGCTTTTTTAAATTCTCAATTCCGCGATTACATTACATTACAATAAATGTATTCCGTCCGTGATTCTGTTATCACAGAAACTATAGGGCCCTACCTTAATGCTGCCATCAGTCGCCCGTGCCGGGTCCCCATCAAAATAGACACTTGGCTGCCAGCCCGGGCCGGGCCGCCGGCCCCCGTCAAAAGATACTTGCCACCGGGCCTAACAACTTTTCTGGGGGAAACCCTGCAATAAACTTGCATAAAGGGAATACTGTGTGTTTGGCATTCACAGTGCAGGCATTAACAGTAAGCTCCAATATTGCATGTACATTACATGCAATGAATATGAGAGCTGAGAAACTAACAAGTACAATGAACTGTCATTCTAGCACATTTATCAGCTAACAGTGCTCTTTGTTTGAGATAGTAATCAGTGTAACTTTGACAACAGTGAATAAAGGTAACAATCTCTGTTTGGCTAATACGTTGCCTTATTCATACACATCAGTTAATTACCTACAAGTAAAATTACCTATGCGGCGAACACATGTAAAACGGACAATGAGCTCATATCGATAACTAGCATTGATATAATGTATCAGGGAATTCCGAGGGTAACGCAAACTTATATTTGAATCATTACAGTCATTACAGAAATAGAAGTAAACTCACATATTAATGCACGCACACACACATATTCAAGAATAAAGCCAATAATTCATTTTTATTGTGTTTCATATGAATGTACCCTAGTAAACTGTCATTCAGTATAAGTGTTTTTTCAAAAGAATTTATTTTATTCCCATTTTTCATAATCACAAGGTTATATATCCATGCTTAAACTGGCAGAAATATAACTACCCAGAAAAAATGACATTATTTTATTTTGAATACCACATATTTGATGTGTCACGGGTACAACTCAAAATTTGTTGAAGGTTTTTTACAAAAACTTCCTGCCTTACACTGAAAATGCAAAAATCTGTTAAAATATCTTTCACTTCATCCTTTGAGATTTGTTTTTGTCTCTCTGAGTCAACAAAACAAACTTACTGTATTTTAATATAAAATACTGGTGTTATACTGTATGACAATATTTTGTTACCCTGAATGACACTACGGCCCACATATATTGATTAAATGTGATTCCTTCAGCAATAACAATAATGATCCTATGAACTATTATTAGTAGCAGCAATAGTACTTTTCTTTTAGCTATTTTTTAAGTTATAAAACTGTGTAAAAAACAGGATAAGATGTTTAAAATGTGCATACTAGCTGAACTTAGATCGCTTCCATACTAGAGAGAAATGACACATACGCCATTAAATTTTCTTAGTAGTCTATTAATAGTAGGCTATACAATGATAACACTTAATCAAAGTTTAAAAGTTAAATCAACTCTCTCTCCCTTTCTTTCTCAAACATGTTTTGTTACTGTTTCATTGCTAATGTTAATAATAATCACTTCACTATAATTTGAGCCTGCGGCAACACTTTATGTTGCATTAAGTTGCATTATTACACGATTATTACATAATAGTTAATGTTAGAGCCCGCCATTATTTGACTTTTTTGACAACATCGGGATCGGCAGTTATGCCGCCGATGTCTCCCGATATTTTAATAAGTATAATAAACAAAGAAACAATGTGTCAGGGTGCTTGGGGGGTTAGGACCCAAACGCAGAGGGGGAAAAACTCAAAACTCCGAATGATATGAACAAAAGACTTTACTTAAAAGTTCAGGGCAAAAGGGAACAAAAGGCTTCGCAGGGCAACTCTCAAAAAAACACAAGGACAAACTTCAAAAAACACAGGAAACCAAACACACATAAGCACACATAACCAAACACAACCAAGGATCCAGCCCCTGAGTCCGGAAGAAGGGAACTTAAATAGACCAGACACTGACGAGACACAGGAGGGCACCATGAACAATCAGGCCACAGAGAGGGAAGGGAAAACGAGACAACCAAGAACCAATAATTGAACAATTGAAAACAATAATACAATTAAACATGGTACAAGCAGGACACAAAACAGAAGTGCTGCCATCTGGGGGCCCAACAAGGGAAACACAGACAGGAACACAGAACCATGACACAATGATTATTTATCTGTACTTGTCTGTTCGAACGTTGTAATTGATATTTAATTGTAATTGTAATTGCAAGTGTGAACTGCAGCAGCTGACGCGCTACTTCTGTAATAAGACGTTTGTCACTCGTGCCTCATCCAATATTCTCCACTGCAAGATTTGTCTGCACAGATTCGATTGCCACTATAAAGGTATGTATATTTAGTGAAAGTTTTTAATTAAATTAATTAAATGCGTTTATACGACCACTATGTTTATCAATCCTCATTATCAAGCGAGCGAGCTAGCTAACATATTTGGTTCACTTTAGCAAGCTAGCTGGCTAGCAAGCATTTATGAAGTGGCAGTGAGCACATAAGCAGCGTAGGATCTACATTTTCAGAGGACATCGCTGTATTCTCAAATAAATAACCAGCCAAAATAAAATGGTGATTGAATGCATCACACATTTGTTTTTTATCTGAGATAATGATATTAGCTACTATATGATGCTGTGTCAATAGCCAACGCGTTATTGCAAGCGAGTGTGTCATCTAGTCACGCGTCATCGTAGCAAACTAACCAGACAGTAAAAACACAGATAAAACACTTCTAACATGGATCATTTTAAGCCATGTTATCTAGCTTTGTCGTGATAACATGAGAGAAGGATTGCTGTTGGAGAAGTGAATCAACCAACAGTTAGCGCGGGTAACCTGCACGAAAGCGCATTGTAGTTTTTTTCACGTATTTCATCCAGTCAATTTAATTTCATCTAACGTTACATTTGATTCACTCTAGCTTCGCTAGATAATGTCTTACTCTTTGACATCATGTAGTAGAAATAAAATAAGAAAATATAATTCATTTAACTTACTGAGAATATATAATAAGAAATAATGAGGCTGTGTCAATAGCTAATGCGTTATTGCGAGCGAGTGTGTCATCTAGTCACGCGTCAGAGCGCATTGTAGTTATTTTCACCACCGAATTCTTATGGACAGGGAAGCTCGCTAGATAGTCTTACTCTTTGAGATCATGTAGTAGGAATAAAATAAGAAAATATAATGAATGTACTGAGAATAGATACTAAGAAATAATACCAAATTAATAACAACAACAACAATAATAATAATATTCATGAAAATACATGTTTGAAACTGGAAAAGTGATTTTTTTAAATTAATTTTTTATAGATGGCTGGAAAAGAAAGGAGTAAAAGCAAGGTGTGGAGTTATTTTGATTTCACACACTTAAAGATGGTGTAAATATATATATTTGATTTAATATCATCTTTTACTTTTTTTATCTAAAAAGTTTTTTTTTTTTTTTTGTTTGCTTATGAGTTAAATGTTCTTGAATGTAAACTTTAATAAAAGATTTTTCAAAGGTTTTTCAAATTGATTTGAAAATGTTGCACTTTTTGACAAAATATCGGTCAAAACATCGGTAATCGGTGGGCTAGGACTCTCCAAAATCGGGATCGGCATCGGACCCAAAAATCTGGTATTGGTCGGGCTCTAGTTAATGTTGTAATTATGCATTGTTACACTGTAACTGGTAAATTTCTATTCAATGCAGGTACACAAATGCAATTTCAAGATACCTACACAAAATAGCAACATAAAATGCCCATCAAACTACGTCAATTCAAATTTGTACAGTCTCGATTTTTCATAAAGTGCCCCAAATGTGAAGCAGCTGTTAACTGATATAATTCATAATCCATTTTTAATCCATAATTGTGTGTGTGTGTTTGTGTGTGTGTGTGTAATATTATATTTACTAATATAATCCATTACTTATACCTTAACTGCAGTGCAATAAAACATTAACTACAGTGTAATTTGCATTAACTGCAACTTAATGTTTAGTGTTGTCCACCCAGCTTTATATGCTATTATATGCGATTCTGTTGCTGACAGTAGCATGAAACCATGAAAACAATACCTTGCTTTTCTTCTGGCTAGTCTTTCCTCCCTAGCAACCGGATCTGCATTCATCTTTGGTCTGTGCTGTGCAGCCCTCTCCTTATTATGGCATCTACAGTATAAAAATAATGTGCCTTGAAATACCTTAAAATGCCATAAAATAGTTTAAAATGATAATATTCAGTATCCATACAACAAGTAAATATGAATTGCATGATTAAATGTTGTAAACTAGTGAAAACATGGGATAACAAAGCTACTGTCTGTCAGGATTCTGTTCCTGTTTTCGGTTTTCTCCTTTCTGGGCCGCCAGATGGCGGTAGTTCTGTTCCTTTACCCTGTGTAATTGTATTATTGGTTCCTATTATTAGGGGTCCAAGCAGCGAAGCTGGTGGAACCCTATTGTATCTGTTCGGATTATTATTAGGGGTCCAAGCAGCGAAGCTGGTGGAACCCTATTGTTTTTGTTAGGATTATTATTATTCTTATTTTTCTCCGCTAAAAGTGTCTGAGGCTCAGCAACCATAAGTCCTAGAGCAACCAAATGGCCCCCACTACTCAGGCACTAAAAATCACCTATTTCGGCCAGATGGTGGCGCTATAACAAAGGGTCATAATTTTACAGGCCATAACTCCCACACCGTAAGTCAGATCAACACAAAACTTCATTTTGTCAGCCATATGGTTTGCCCGCCATTTGGACTTTTTTATTAGGTGGGGTGCGGAAGAGCTGGAGCTCCAAATCTAAGTGTTACGACATCTAGTAAACTTTTTTACGGCAAGCGACATCCATGGCGATGCAAGTAATCCGACACCGTAGGGTCTAGTTTTTATCAGTGAGGGGAAGGTCTGAACGTCGGGGAGGCAATAGAAGACAGTGCCAGCCAGACTGCATGCTAGGCTACCAAAAGTTTTTTAGTAAAATCTTTTTGAGAGGATGAATAATTACTTTTCTTGAGCCTGGATCCATTTGAAGACAGTATCGGGTGAGTTCGTTTAGTCTTTATGTCATGTGTTTTGTCATTATGCTGAGACATAGCTAAACCATTTTATTGATAGTTTTTGAGTTTCTGTGCAAACGCGCGAAAACACGCTGGTATAATAAAACAATGACGGTAATGAATACATAGTCCGCTTCGTTCCGTTGCTACCATTACATAACAGACTATCTTGTGTCTACAGCTGCAGTTTCTCGCTGCAATTACTAATATTGAATATAAACAAAAGACGCAATTTATGCTGTACTCTGCCAATGTCTGCATAAATAATACGGTACTCTGAGCGTAGGAAGCAGTTATCATGGATGGCGAGTTTATATTTCGTTTTTTGCTACTAAAAGTTAGTAAAAGCTTTGAGAGGATGAATCATTATTTTTCTTTGGCATGGATCCATTTGAAGACAATATCGGGTGAGTTTGTTTCGTCTTTGAATCCGTCATTATGCTGAGAGTAATCGTATTCTCAATTTAATCTCTAAATTGACTGTAAGCTTAGTGTTGTAACTAGGTAGCTGTTTTGTAGGTGACTTAATGCACTCGTCTTAACTATTGCTTGCATTTTTTCATAGACTGCGTTGTTGCTGTTCTTGTTTGTGTTAGCGTTAACCAGTTTAACCTACTGGGTCCAAGTTGAACTATGCGGTTGTTCCCTGCACTTGGAACGGTATTTCTCTCTAGGGTTCTCGACACACTTATTCCTGGTTATGGTTATGCACTTTGTTGTACGTCACTCTGGATAAGAGTGTCTGCTAAATGCCTGTAATGTAATGTAATATTCTGTAGCAACAAGATAAACCCGACGTTAGCCCTAAAATATGCCAATACAGCTGTGAAAACACTTCTCACTGAATAACGAAATAAACGAGACAAAGTTTTTTTTAATTATGCCATGTCATTCTACATTCAATATCTGGGACTAAACATTGAATAAATATACAATCTTACCACTGGTTTTACGCGTAGAGATGTCCCTTTTGCGAATGAGTGGTCATATATTGTCTTGGACAATCCGTTTGAGAAATATAGGCATCTGTGACGCCTGTGTCTGCTATCTTCAAAAATAGCTGTGCGTAATACCACACCTGTTGCTTACGTCGTTGTCGCCCTTTTTAGGGCAATTTGGCTTGATTGACAACTCATTTATTCCGTAGGTGAGAGTATAAGCTTTCTAACGATGTATAACATGTCTGATTTTGCTTTTGGAATAGCGTTTTATAGGTCAACGTAACCAAAATTTTTCTTATCTGCCAATGTCTAAATAAATAAAACGGTAGGCTACTTTGAGCTCAGCACGCAGTTCGCGAGTTGATATTACGTCTTTTTTCTGTTTTTTCTCAATGTCGTATTTATTATTTGAAATGTGCATTCATGTGTTATTATTCTATCTGTCTCTGTGGCGCTCTGAAATGTGCATTCTGTGCTAAACTGAGCAATGGATTGGAATATGTGTCTGACGTAGTGTTGCACGGTATACCAAAACTTACCAATACCAGCACTTTCTCGGCACTTAAAAAAAAAGAAACGGTTCGGTATTAGAATATTCCGACGTTCGAAAGTTTTGAGTCAAATGTAAAAGCCAGGGAAAATTATCTCCCGCATTACTGATTGAGAGGATGAAAAGTGTAATTTGTCAGAATCTTCGCTAGAAGGCAGTAGCAACTAAGGTTGCCAAGTGAGGTGACTTGCGCTTGTGCACTCAGCTCCTTGATACAGCGCAAGCTTTGACTCAGTTCACTTCAGTAGCTGTAGGTGTTCCAATTTGGAAATATTTAATTATAGATAGATGCTGTATTGTTATTAAAATATGCTGTTTTTAAATCTATTTAAAGGTGAAAGACCTGTTTTAAAGATTATTTCCTTTACAACTATCAGTCAGTATCAGTATCAGTCAAAATTTTGGTATCGTGACAACACTAGTGTGACGCCTTTTTTAGTTGCGGCGCAGAAACACTGCAGCTGTGCGTACACGCCGGACCATCTAAGTGTTACGACATGCCATCTAAGTGTTACGACATAGTAAAGGCCTTTACAGGAAGCGGCCAGGACACATCCATGACAACGTAACTAAGTCATCCGACAGCGTCTCTTTGCACAAAATTGGCCATAAGTCATCAATATTTTATACAATTATCATGATATTCAGTAGATATGTTGGGTGAAGGCATATGATCATGAGGACAAAGCCATTTTAAAATCGCTCCATAGGGGGCGCGATGGTGCCAATGCTTGGACCCCTCCCAACGCCGCTTGCGGCTTTAATTCTATTATTGTTTTTCAGTTGTGTCTAGTTGTCCCTTTCCTCTGTGGTCTGATTGTGCATTGTGCCCTCCTGTGTCTCGTTAGTGTCTGGTCTATTTAAGTTTGGTTCTTGTTTTCCCTGACTCGGGTGCTGGATCCTTGTGTGTTTCTGATTGTGTTCCACCCTGTGTGTTTCCACTCATGTTCTGTTTTCTACGCATTTTTGGATTTTCTTTGTTTTGCTTTTGAAGTTTTATTTTTGTGTTTTTTGGAGACTTGCCCTGCGTGGCTTTGTTTTTGTTCTTTTTGGTTTTTGCTCTTACTAAAAGTAAAATTCTCGTTTTGGATTTACCCTTTCGGATTTTGAGTATTTTTTCTC
Source organism: Anguilla rostrata (assembly GCF_018555375.3). Taxonomy (NCBI): domain Eukaryota; kingdom Metazoa; phylum Chordata; class Actinopteri; order Anguilliformes; family Anguillidae; genus Anguilla; species Anguilla rostrata. The sequence goes on along the minus strand of NC_057942.1, from coordinate 22,751,282 downwards.
TGCATTTGGGTCCATTCCCTCGCCAGCCCTGACACTGTCATTCAGCATAGCGGGTGACATTATGGGATAACATGAAACTTTTGTTGTGCTGAAGGACAAAAAGCGTGATACTGAAGGATGGATTTCATACATAAACATATTTAACAGGCAGGTCCTTGGCCACCTGTATAAAGTAATGACCTTGCCCTATAAAGATTGTCCTTACTTTTCATATTTAATATAGCTTTTTATGAAATAATAACATTAAAAGTATGTTTTCTGTGTTGTACTGAAGGACAAAGGCATTTTTGTTACAAAGGTTACTAGAGGGTAAAAAGGTGAAATCATCAAATATTTCAGAGAGATTTACTCACCTCATCACATTAATAGAGGGTCTTCAATGGGTCTTCTTTGTGATGTCACACACTGTCACATGATTACTATCATGTGATCTGCTTTAAAATGTATTTTTACCTTTGTTATACTGAATGACATTGATGAAGTGCAAAAGTCCGGATAGAAGTTACAGTGAGCACCATAATTAATTGGACAGTGACACATTTTTTGTTATTTTGGTTCTGTACTCTAGCACTTTGAGTTTGAAAGGATACAATGACAATGAGGTTGACGTGCAGGATTGTCAGCTTTAATTTGAGGGTATTTTCATACATATCGGATGAACCGTTTAGAAATTATAGAACCTTTTGTACATAGTCCCCCCCATTTTCGGGCATCAAAAAATATTGGACAGTTTAACATAATGTAGAATAAAGTAATCATTTTTAATATTTGGTCGCATATCCTTTGCATGCAATGACTGCTTGAAGTCTGCGACGCATAGACATAGACCAGCTCTGTTCCCACTCTATTTAATCCAACTACCTTCAAAAACAGAAAAGGATTAGGAATTATTCACTTAAATATTAGAAGTTTACTTCAGAAATTAGATCATGTAAATATACTAGTCATGCAGACTGACCTTGATATACTGGTTTTAAGTGAAACTTGGCTTAAAAATAGTGTCAGTGACTCAGAGGTAGCTTTAATGGCTTACAACTTATACAGAGTGGATAGAACTGGTAGGGGAGGAGGGGTGAGTATATATGTTAAAACAGGTTTCTCTGTAACAATCTTAAAAGCTGTCACAATTCCAAGAAATTTTGAATTCCATGCACTGAAGGTTCAGCTGGGGCCTAACTCAGTAATTGTGGTCGGGGTCTATAGACCCCCATCTGCTGAGTTAGGCTCCATTGATACAATAGCGGATCTACTGTCTCATTATTCCGATGCTGAATTCAGGGTTCGTACGGTCATGAAAACCTGGAAAAGTCATTGAAATTTAAAATGCAATTTCCAGGCCCTGGAACATTTATGGAAAATAATATTTTTTGAAAAGTTTTGGAAAAGTAATGGAAATATAGCTAAAGTTGCATCAAATATAATTACAAATTAATCCAATCATAAAAATAGTATGTATAGTAATAAAACGTAAATTGGCACGTAACCTTTGCGGTATTTTGGTGGTGTTAGAAGTTAATTCGGTCTGGCTCAGTCTGTTTACAGGCACGCCCAACAGGCACACTTCTGCTAATGTAGCAGTTAGTAAACTTAGGCCCTACTGTGCCGACAATATGCCAGGGAAGTGCAGCTTCAATAATATATCAGGGCTCGAAATTAACTTTTTTACTTGGTAGCACTGGTGCTCCCAGCTTCAAAAAGTTAGGAGCACCCACCAAAATGTAAGGAGCACCAACAATATATGCAATAGATTTTTTATTGATAAAAAACGACAATATAAGTAACAGTTAAACTGTCACGCCTAAAATGTGTCGACTCTTCAAGGAATTGCATGTTATGCATTCAAACGACAAAGCGCTACTCGTCACATTTAATACCGCTAATTAAATCAACCGCCAGTAAACTGCATCAAAGAAATTAGCTGTTTCAACCGGGTCGCTACACAAAACACTACATTAACGTTTCAAAAAAAATGCCGCAATCGTTCGCTTCAACTTTTCAGCTTTCGATAACGCTAATAAATTGAACATAAACTTTTGTCTTCAGGTAACATTAGTTAACGCGTCAGCTCTCTGTGTCACGTGACAGTAGAGTGCAGTGAAAGGGAGTGATTGAAGGCTAATATTAACCAATTTAAAATCAACATTAAAGGTAATAATGTCAAGCTCATGATTGGTTAGAGGGGTCACCGTCAGCTCACAAGGCACATACTGAGTGTACTAACTAACGAATGAACAGAGAAAGAGACGTTTGACTGGAAAAAGAAAAAAAAAAAAAGGTCGCACCAGAACAATTATTTGCACTCGCACAAATGCTCCCAATTATATTTCGAGGTTGCACAGATTAAATTTCGGGAGCATATGCGACCAAAATGATCGCAATTTCGAGCCCTGTTTGAGACATTGACAAAAATATTCGAATTAAAATATGAGAGAATGTATCTAAGTGTGTCTGTCTGGTGTTTATTTGTTTTAAAGAGGCACCATATGTTTCAGATGCAGACCTAATTTTACTTAGTGTTACAATAAATAATTTTAAATCATCCCGCTGAGATAAAGTCATTTGTTTTGGTCATGGAAATTCAGTTAAAGGTTGTGGAAAAGTGAAAAAGTCATTGAAAATCATTGGTGGAAAAGTGTATGAACCCTGTGAATTGATTGTTATGGGTGATTTTAATTTGAACTGGCTGAATGATACTTCCAATCATTTCAAGGAGGTTAGTGCTGGCCTTAACCTATTCCAACTAATGACAGAACCCACTAGGCCAAATCTCAAAATCTACCCACAAAATCTTATTTTTTCTAATAGGGTTGATAATATCACTGCCTGGGGTGTCTTTGAGCTTGGAATCAGTGATCATTGCCCTGTTGGATGCATTAGAAGTACTCGGCTAATGAAAACAAAATCTCACAAGGTTATAAGGAGAAATCAAAGACATTTTAATGAGCAAACCTTTTTATCTGACGTTTCCCATAGTAATATACAATACACATCTGAGATTACTAATGTCGACTTGGCTCTGGATTTTTTCACAAAGACTCTTCTTTCTGTCATTGATAGACATGCTCCACTAAAAAAACTTAGGATTAAAGATAGTGTCACCCCCTGGTTTTCACCTGAGCTAGCAGCTTTATTTAAAGAAAGGAATAGAGCCTGGTCTCTTGCCAGACACTCCGGTGACCCTTCACATTGGGCAGCTTTCAGGCAAATCAGGAATAGATGCACATCTTCGGTAAGAGTAGCCAAATCCAAATATTACCTAAATCTAATTACCTGCTCCTATGCTAACCCGGCTAAATTCTGGAAGGCAGTGAACTCCATCAAAACAGACCCACTACTTCCCTACCTTCACACATTGATTCTGGTGACTGTTTGATCTCTGATCATAATGAGGTTTGCCTAGCTTTCAACAAGCACTTTGCCAATACTGGGCATTTATTCGAAAAGGAATATACAGGACTCCCTCTTATTAGTGATGATTGTGTATATACTATGAACCAGGCCTTTCAGTTTTCCTTTCAGCCCTTCTCTGCTAGTGTTGTTTTTGAGACCTTGCAAACCATTGATCCCAGGAGCTCTACTGGAGAGGATAAATTAGATCCTTTTTTTCTAAAAATGGCTGCTCCATTCATCGCAGAGCAGTTATCACACATATTCAATCTTTCTATTTCAACAGGCATATTCCCTAGTATCTGGAAATTTGCACATGTATTTCCACTGCACAAAGGAGGTGATAGGTGATTGTCAAGTCCATCTATACGCAGACGATACTATTGTATATTGTATTGCTGATTCTGCTCAGCTTGCCATTGAGAAACTGCAGCTTGCTTTCAGTGCCCTTCAGGAGGCTCTTGTTAAGCTTAAGCTGGTTCTTAATGCAAGCAAAACAAAATTAATGTTGTTTACTAGGGCCAGAAGCACTGATTATGATAGTATATTTATATCCACTGCAAATAGTTCTAAAATTGAGAGCGTTTCTGAATATAAATATCTTGGCATCGGGCCTGGCGAGAAATGCTCATTTAAATTCCATATAGATGATCTTGTCAGCAAACCCGAGACAAAAAATTGGCTTCCTTTATAGAAGCAGATCTTGCTTCCCTATGATCAGTAGAAAAAGAATTGTTGAAGCAGTTTTCCTTTCAGTGTTAGACTATGGTGACATTATTTATAGAATTGCTGCTCCTTCTTCTCTTAAGTGCTTGGACACAGTCTATCACTCTGCCCTCAGATTTATCACTGGCGATAGTTATGGTACCCACCACTGTGTCCTCTATGCCAAGGTGGGTCTGTCTTATCTGGCAGTGAGGCGTGATAAACACTGGTTTTTGTTTATCTTTAAGGCCATTGTCGGAATGCTTCCACCTTATATTACAAGGTTGTTAGGGTGGCGCTCTGGACCCTATCGAACCTGATCAAATGGCTTGCTTATGCTTAAGGTCCCTCGGGCTCAATCAGACATTGGGAAGTCAGCATTCCATTTTAGTGCCCCATCCTCCTGGAATGAGCTCCAACAATTGCTGAAAATCAGTTCTCTACCAACTTATGGGCAGTTTAGATCGCTGGTTTTGAACATTCCTGTCTCTGATTGTATCTGTTTTTGATCTTATCTGTGCTTGATTTTATTTATTATTTTTTAAATTATATTTTACTTTATTTTATTCTAGTTATTTTATTATATACTATGTTAGTTACTGTTGCTATATTCTGTGATCTTTTATTATACTTATTGTGTTTTAATTGTGTTTGTAATCTCGGCTACATTGAAAATGAGGGCCTGGCCCTCAATTGTACCTCCGAGAATTTAAATAAAGGTTCTGACATCACCGGACGCTGGGTATCTTCCCTGGTGATAGTCTGTCAGGCCTGTGCTGCAGCCATCTTCAGTTCCTGCTTGTTTTGGGGACTTTTTTCCTTCAGTCTCCTCTTCAACATGTGTAGCAGCCAATAATGTAATAACTACCGTTAATGTAATAACTGCCAATAACGTAATATTTTTTCCGTTCTTAATGTAATAAAAGTCGATAATGTAATAACTTACCAATAATGTAATAAATTTTCTGAACCAATAATGTAACAACTTTTTGCACATAATGTAATAAGTTATTAGATTATTGACTGGTTATTACATTATTAGCTGGGTTTAAAAAAATCATTAAAAATGTAATAATAGGAGCCAATAATGTAATAATATACTTGTATCATTATGTATAAGTTTTATTTATTATCAATGTCAGACTTCCATAACACTTAGGCCTACCCTTACTGTTGCTTCTTTCAAATAGCTGCTCAAAAACCAGGCCAATCCTGACCCCTGAATCTTAGTCCTAACTCTGAGAAAACACACACACACACACACACACACACACTACTCTCTATCTCTCTCTAGGAATTAATTGTTTGTGTAACTTGATGGTTAGACTTATCTCCAGCCCTGCCTTACACTCCTTTGCCATTTGAGTACCAAATTAAGTGGGAGCACACATGTTTGCAAACACAGACAATTACTCTTATGTTGTATAATATGAAATCTATACCTCTTGAAGATGCTGTGTTCTCAAATAAAAGACCACCACTTCTGTCCATGAAAAATATAATCTTTAATCAAGTGTATTTAAATAACTTCTTCAACCAAACTGGCACTATTATCCCTTGTGCTCAACTTTCAACCTCTTAATGCAAAATTCTAAACTGTAAAATATAGTATATAACATAACCTACAAAGATAACTTTGGTAACACATCTTTCAGTTTTATCATAATAATAAAGGATGGTTTACCGTCCCTTTTTTAAAGAACTAAACATTCTCTTGATACACATTACATTTACAGTATCTATACCATTGGTCCCAGCATCATGTCTTGTCTCAGAAAACAATGTTTCATTTTATCAACAGAACTATTTTGTTAAATATTTTTTGCCCAAACTAATATAAAAGTAGTACTGATAATTATTTTAACAACATGTATTTTGCACTCCAAATTAGGAAGTATCGATAAAAGTATTGATATGTATTGGTATTGATAAGCAGTATCAATAGTGGTATTGGTATTGATAAAATCCTAACCATGCCATCTCTAGTTGTAGAAACTAACTAACTCACTAACAGGTGCAGTTTTCTCATGACATGGCTTGCCATTGTGCCCCTTTCTCTCTTGTTTTAAGCACTTCTTTCATGGTGACTTGACTTGTGACTTGCTTGACCTGAGCAATGACTTGACTTGTCTTGCTTGACGTTTACTAGTGACTCGACTTGACTTGCTTGAGTCTAAAAACAGTGACATGGGACTTGCTTGAGACTTGAAGGTTAAGACTTGAGACTTGCTTGTGACTTGCACAAGTGTGACTTACTCCCACCTCTGCCTCACTGTCAGGTGAAAAGAAGCAGTTGGCGACTCTACATGTATCAGAGGCATGTGGTAGTCTACACCCTCCCCAGACCAACAGAGGATAGCGCATCGACCAGGACCATGATACACACAGAGAATTGGTATAACGACTAAAATTGGAGAAAATGGCAAAAATAAAAAAGAATGAACTATAGATATCATTTGCTTCGGTTTTAGACTCTTTGTTGAGCTTGTCATGACTGTATTCAAATAGCCAGGGATGTCAATAGGGCAAGGATTCTGATTTGGTAATACATTTTCATGTAACCTTTCAGGAGTCAGGTTTGGTATATATACATAGAGAGAGAGAGTGCTGAATAGCTATATTGAAAAAGTTTGCTTGAAAAAGTTATTTAAATACATCTAATTAATGATGACATTTTTCATGAAAAGAGATGGTGGTCTTTGTATTCGTGGACAAAGCATCTTCAAAGAGGTATAGATTTCATATTATATGACATAAGAGTAATTGTCTGTGTTTGCAAACATATGTGCTCGCACTTTATTTGGTACTCAAATGGTTAAGGAGTAGAAGGCAGGGCTGGAGATAAGTCTAACCAAGCACCACAAACAAATAAATAGTCATAATTCTTAGAGAGAGAGTATGTGTGTGTGTGTGCGTGTGTGCGCGCGGATGTGGTCAGGTTTTTGAGCAGCTATTTGAAAGAGGAAACAAGGGTAAGTGTCATGGAAGTGTGACACTTCATAGCGAATAAATAAAACTTAAAGCGATATAAGTATATTATTACATTATCGGCTCCTGTTATTACATTTTTTATGATTTTTTTAAAAACCCAGCTAATAATGTAATAACCAGCCAATAATGTAATGTAATATGCAAAAAGTTATTACGTTATTGGTTCAGAAAATGTATTACATTATTGGTCAGTTATTACATTATCGAATTTTATTACATTAAGAACGGAAAAATGATTACGTTATTGGCAGTTATTACATTAACGGTAGTTATTACATTATTGGCTGCTACAACATGTAAAATGCATGTTCAATTGGATTCAGTTCCAGTGATTGACTCGCCAGTCAAGGATTTTCCACTTTTTGGCCGTCAAAAACCCCTTCGTTGCAGTATGTTTCGGGTCATTGTCTTGTTGTATGGTGAAGTGCTGTCCAATGAGTTTGGAGGCATTTGGTTTTATCTGAGCAGATAAAATATTTCTGTAGACTTCAGAATTCATTGTTCTACTTCTGTCTGCAGTCACATCATCGATGAAGACAAGTGAGCCCGTTCCACTGGCAGCCATACAGGCCCAAGCCATAACACCCCCTCAACCATGTTTCACGGATGCTTTGGATCATGGGCATTTCCTTTTTTTCTCCACACTTTCCTCTTTCCATCACTCTGGTACATGTTATTCTTTGTCTCATCTGTCCACAAGACTTTGTTCCAGAACTCTTGGGGCTCTTTTTGGTGCTTTTTTAGCAAACTGTAATCTCGCCTTTCTGTTCTTCAAGCTTATCAGTGGTTTGCATCTTGTAGTGTACCCTCTGTAGTCCTGCTGGTGTAGTCTTCTACGTATGGTAGACTTTGACGCATCTACACCTGCATCCAGGAGAGTGTTTTTGATCTGTTGGGCTGTTGTCAGGGGGGTTTTCTTCACCATAGAGAGTATTCTCCAGTCATCCACACCAGTAGTCTTCCTCGGTCTACCGGGTTATATGACATAATTGAGTTCACCAGTTGTTTTTTTCTTGTTAATGATGAACCTAACTGTTAATTGGGCATGCCCAGGGTTTTTGCAATGTTCCTGATTGATTGATTTTCATTTCTGAGCCTTATGACAGCCAGCTTGGATGAAAATACCCTAAAATTAAAAATGAGAGTCTGCACTTCAACCTCATTGTCATTTTATCTTTTCAAACTCAAAGTGCTAGAGTACAGAACCAAAATAACAAAAAATGTGTCACTGTCCCATGAATTATGGTGCTCACTGTACTCAAGTCGTAAAATATTTTTTAGATACAGTATATCACCCATTATTCTATATATTCTTGCAAACACTAACACAATTATGCCATGGGTGTTCATTTATATTTTTAGGATGAATTTCTACATTTTAAAAACACTTTTGTCATTAGAATTTTAACCCAGACAGTGTAAATACGCGTATTTGTGATGCCTGGGTACCTTCCAAAATAGCTGTGCGTAATACCACACGTGTCATTTATGACATTGTCGCCCTTTTTAGTACAGTCTGGCTTGACTGACAATTCATTTATTCAGTAGGTGAGAGTATAAGCTTTCTAACGATGTATAACATGTCTAATTTTGCTTTTTGGAATAGAGTTTTATATCTCAGCGTAACCAAAAGTTTTCTCACCATTTAATTACGCATTCACTACTGTGGTAGCAGTAAAAAATCATGGAACTCAATTCTGCATCATTTTCAAGTGAGAAATGCTGTCTTTTATTCAGTTGCTTTTTGTCCTTTATAAAAGACATACATTTTCCGCTTTGTGATGGTACATTGACATCACAAAAAAAAAACGTAGAAGCATTGCAACAGACTGTGGGACACATACCTAAATATTTAATTCAAAGATGTGTAAATTTGGTGTCCGAAGGCCATTCGTTTAACATAAAAAGATAAATATTAAATCACTCAACTCTTACCCTTCTTTTGATCTCAGACATTCAGTGCTACTGCAACCAAAGTATAAGTTAGAAACAGAAACGCTTTGTTTCAGTTTCATTAGTAGATGATACACGACAACTATGCCGAATACGGAGTTTCGCAGCGCCACCATTGTCGCACTGGTCATTCATTTACATGCACCTCCTCCCTGCAGTCTCATCTGCAACTACATCCCCCGCCCATGACATAATGGACAATATTGTTTATCTGGTCATTCAAAAGAATATTCTTTCACCACTCAAAAATCATATTCCGTCATAGCAACAAGATAAACCCGACAATAGCCCTAAGATATGCCAATACAGCAGTGAAAATGCTGCTCACTGAATAACGAAATAAACAAGAAAAAGTTTTCAAAAAATATACCATGTTATTCTACAATCAATATCTGGGACTAAATATTGAATAAATATACAACCTTACCAGTTTTACGCATAGAGATGTCCCTTTTGAGACTGGGTGGTCATATTGTCTTGGACAATCTGTTTGTGAAATATACGTGCATTCGTGATGCCTGGGTACCTTCCAAAATAGCTGTGCATAATACCACATGTTGTTTACGGCATTGTCGCCCTTTTTAGTACAGTCTGGCTTGATTGACAATTCATTTATTCAGTAGGTGAGAGTATAAGCTTTTTAACAATGTATAATATGTCTAATTTTGCTTTTTGGAATAGCGTTTTATATCTCAGCGTAACCAAAAGTTTTCTCATCATTTACTGACGTATTCACTCTGTGGTAGCAGTAAAAGACACTGCACCTGACAAAACCTTGTGAAAGATTTTTCATAATTTCTTCGAAAAAAACTATTATTATCGAGGACTTCTGACCATAGCTAAGCCATATGTTTGCTGATAGACCCAGATGTTTTCTGGAGCAAGAGGGAAGCGTATAGAACTGTATCATTGATTTACTGTCTCTGTCTCTATCTCCTGAACACAGATAAGATTTTATCATTGCTATGTAAGTATTACTGCTCAAAATATTTCGGTTATATACGTAATTTTTTTAATTGAGTGTCTTTAAATTTTTTTAATGAGGAGAATTTTTATAATGAGGATATTTCGCACTGTTAATGTAAGCATTCGCTGGTAATTTAGTAGTTTTTGTGATGCATGCAACAGTGATGACGTGAGAGTTGGAACGTGCCAAAATGTGGTGGAAGGTTGAAAATTGTTTTCATGTCGTCCCATCCCCATACAAGAAAAAATAAGACAGTACCGAGTATAGAAATACATACAAGAGTTAATTATTACACATTTAGGTACTGTACAGCATTGTGTGACAATATTTTTGCATTATTTTTTAATCTGATATCAATGTTTCATCTTACACCTTCATAAGGGGATCATTTATATGCTTTATATTGGACAAAAAGCATTTTATTCATTTTTGGAGAGATTTTGGATATGTTTCTGGAACCCTGGATATTTTTGACCATTGTACTGACGGAAAGCTTGTAATTCCCACTTGAAAATGATGCAACAGTGAGTTTCTTAAGTCAAAACAGTTGATTTGTAGTGAAATATGTGAATATGTTGTGATTTACAGCAATGCATATTTCAGACATTTTGGATAGATTTGGAGACCCTGGGTACACTACTTAGTTTTTGCTTCATAGATCTATAGTAGTTCTACATATTCACCCTTATATTTTAAGAACTTGTGGTCAAGACGTTTTTGATCCACGACATGTATAGTTTAACCTGCTGTATACATGCAATCTCTCAGTATTTCATTGCAAACTAAACAAGCACGAAACCGTCCAAACCCACGGCGCAACTTGGCGAACTATATTTTTTGGTTGATTTTACACGCTCATTTATGGCAGTTGGTTGAAAATAGACACGTCATGCTACAATCATGATAACGGCAATGGCTGTGCTGTGAAATTTAGGTAGCAAACAACAACGCTGAATCATTTTGACGTAATTTACATAGAAACTATACGCTCAGATCGCCTAGTTTCATGCACTGTGGCCAAGCGGAACCAATAACGTTTCAGAAAATATATAACATTAAAAGATTTAATTCAATCTTCTACTGGGAATTTTGCCGTTTAATGAGGGTGTGACAGAAAATTTTGGTGACGCTGACTGTAATCAAATGTTTTTCACATTTACCGTTCGATTGAGCAAGTACCATTCACCGTACATTTTTATGGGTTAGTGCTGTCAGATTGTGCTAGCTACTTTACATGAACCTTTTACGGCAATCAATAAAGGCTAACAGCATAGCACCACTTACTTCTTGTCACTTGTACCACCACTGTAATGAACTAAAAAAGGCTACAAACTACCTTTTCTATGAGAAATGTGTTGTTAAGCTCACGCACATACACTGCTGGCCAGGGCCGGCCCAAGTTTTTTGGGGGGCCTAAACAAAAATTCTATATGGAGCCCTCTGTTTCAGTTGAAAACCACCACCCAAGCCCCAGCCAGCAAGATTTGGCACCAATAGAAGATTTGGCACAGTGCAACCTCTTTATTTGTTTTAGGGCAAACTCCTATATGAGAGGGCAATTATTGGGTCCAACTGAACTGGATCTCATGCCCTTTCACCAGTGGGGCATCCAAATACGGAAAATTTTAGTAATATTTAATACTGAGACGTAAAGTATGCTGTGTGTGACCATTGCTCTCAACTCTCTCACCAAAATAAAAATAAAATGTGATTATTAATATTAATAGCAGGTGCAGATGTGCAGTATAAGTTAAAACAAAACATCGAGAGGCAGCCTTCTGTTACTATGCTACCCACAGCTGGAACAAACTCCCAGAAGATATTAGAAATGCCTAACCACTTTTAAAACTAAGCTAAAAACATTAATGCATGGCATATGCGTTGCATATATTTAAATCTTTACAGACTGTTTTAATTGTTCTTTTTTCTCTAACTTATTAAGATTGTTTTTAATTCTAATTTATTTTAACAACATTTTTATGTCATGTCTTTCTATGTCTTATATAAAGCGCTTTGAGTTGCCTTGTGCATGAAAATGTGCTATACAAATAAACTTTACTTGACTTCAAACTTGAGTATTAAAACGTTCTTGCAAACACACAGGAATAATAAAAAAGTCTTTGTGTGACATTGCCACATATAATTTTAGTGTTTTGGTTTGAAAGGAATTATAATGAAAATAAAACTACTTGAAATGTTCCATTCCATCCATACTTTAGGCTATGCTCGGTGTTTATTCATAATTCACATGCAGCGAACATTAAAATAGTTGGTTGCTAAGTGCATTAGATATGCGATGTCCTGCAAATGAAATTAATGTTAGATTTGTTTCTTGTTCAGTAATATTGGACTGAACCGGGAAAAATGAAAGGATTTTCGGGTAAACAGTTGTGTTCGTATTGGGGGGGGGCGGACCGCACCGGGTGACACCGAAATGCCTGCCAATAAATTTTTTGTGCACTGCTTTGTGTAGCGACGGTTTGAAACAGCTAATTTCTCCAATGCAGTTTGCTGCTGGTTTAGTCAATTAGCGTTGAGTCAATAATGTGACGAGAAGCGCTTTGTCGTTTGAATGCATAACACGCAATTCCTTGCGTCCACACCTGCCAGCACGCCCCCGGTCGACAACATCTGCCACCCCCCCCCCCCCCCAACAAAATCGGGTAACGCCAACGATCGACCGCACCGGGTGTCACCAACCCTAGTGACGTCACTGGTAAGGACGGACACAATTGAAATAAATAAATGATGGCAAAAGTTTGTTAGGAAGTATGCCATATAAAGACAGCCGAAATTAATCACGAGTATATTATTAAATTACAAGATGGCTGCAAAACTATTGCGGAAAATAACCGACTGGCACTTGCTAATCTAACGCTAAAGTGTGCTGCGCGCTTCATCCGCAGCGCAGCATCCACAATTTAAAATCCTCCTTCCTAGTTCCAAAATTAGGTTTAAGAAATTTAGAAAAATATACGAAACGAAACATACTACATTTCATTGTTACAGTTGTGTGTACTGTTTATTAGATTAATTGATTGGTAAAAATAAAAAATTATCTTGGAGGGAGGGGGCCCCAAACCAATCGCGGGGCCCTAAAAAAAAATGTTTACTTTTTTATTGGGTCGGGCCGGCCCTGCTGCTGGCGACATTCTAAAGCTCCATTTTGCCCTCCGTACTATATAGCTAGGTAGCTATGGCACGTCCTCACCTCTGTAATGTAATTTGTTATCCTTCGTGTGTATGGGAAGCCGTTTTAGCTTTAATTGATTTCTAGAGGCCGTGTGTATGGCAAGCCATTTTAGCTTTAATTCATTTCTAGAGGATATCACAAATTCAGTTTTAACTAGTCAGAATGCAGATTCTTGATATCAGAAATTAAATTGTAACTAGTTATAATGTGTATTTCTGATATCAGAAATGTGATTTTTAACTAGTTAAAATGCCAATTCTTGATATCGGAGATTCTTTTTTAACTTAGATTAGATTAATTAGCCCCTTAAGGCACAAGCCAAATCTTGCCAATCCTTGCCCATTTAGGGGGTACCCTATTTAAAGCTTTATAACTCCAGTGGTAGTTAACACCAGGTCTGCTTCTAATGTCCTTGGCAGTTTAACTATTGCAGCACACAAAAGATGCTGCTACACAAAAGCAAGGGTGTCTTTCCCTGTTGTCATAGGAGCATCGCAAAGGACTCCAAAAGACATGCAAACAGTCAAATGTCACAATGACTATGACTTACCTGGGGCAAGGGCTTATGGAAAGGTCCCATGATGAGATGAAGGTGCTGCAGCAGATCTGCGGAGGAGAGAATATTTGTGTCTTCAGAGGGTATCTGCATCCAGGAGGTAAGAATGATGAGACCACTTTTAATTTTATGTCTGTGCTTTTTGATAGCTTATCATGTCCAATGATGGCTTTCACTTCTGTGCTTATTAGTGAGCACTCTTAGTCTACTTTATGAGCCTGCTTGGCTATTGCAGCATGTGTTGGGAATGTTAGGGTATTGTAGTCTGGGCATGTTTGAACAGAAGTAGCCATGGTCATGTTTCTTCTGTGATACTTCTGTAGCCTTTGAGCACTCCTTGCTTCTTCAAGCTCATCCATCCTACCTGAGAGCAGATACAAATTTATCACGGCAGAGCCCTCCAGCTTCATGTGATTTAAGTGATGGCACTCCTTAAGTGATTTTTTTCTGCAGAACATTGTCATGTCAGATGTAGCTGTCCATACAGGACCTTCAAAGGAGGCATCCTATTGATGGCATTGTTGAGTCAGTGCAGATGGTGCTATTTGACGGTGGCCTCCACAGCTTTGCAGGTGGTTTTTTGCATGGTAGCACAGTGCACACAGTCACAGTAGGTGATCCCCGTAATGCCCCTAGGCACTGGATGTGAAACGCCTTGTGGCAGCTATAGGTTGTCATGTTTCAGCTATACAGGAGTGTTGTGATAGATTGCTATTTTGGTGTGAAGGTACAGGTCTCTGTTTAAAAAAAAAAACTTCATAAATTGAAGGTTCTTATAATGGCTGAGGCTTGCCTTATCTGTTTCCATATTCCATAGTCTATCTTACATTCCTCAGAAAAAACACTTCCAAGATAATCTCATAGACACTACTGAGAGTAGCTCATCAATGTTGATGATGGGCATGGCTGATGGAGGACTGGACATCCACTGGCAAATTACTCTGCAGTGTTTACTGAGAGTTACAACCTGCTATAGGACTGTATACCAGCTGTAAGGATAGACTGCAGGGCCTATTCCAGTCACAAGCCACAATTCCAGTCACCAGCATAGGGATATGATGTTCATTTTGTGGCAACTTTAAGTCTCCTGATGTTAAACAGTCCGAAATCCATGTGACCCCCCATTTTCTATCCCCTTGTGCAGTAGGATAGTTACACATAGGAGGAAGATATTAAAGAGCACTGGCATAGGTACACACATTTGCTTTATGCCAGCATGCACTTTGAAGAAATCTCTAATCTCTTTAATCCTATTATTCACATAGGCTATGTTAGGACCCAGCTTCTCTCCGTGGATTCAAAGTCAGGATGGTGCAGGAACTCACCAAGACAAACACTTTACTGAAGAAAGTAAACATTTATTGTAATCACACTGTCCAGCAACCTTCGAAGCACTGGTCCTCTAACCTGGTTTAAATGCACTCTGTTGCCTTGACTGGGTATGCATGTCCATCCTATCTGCAAGGGCAGATCTCATTGTTCCCTAATGACATCTGTTTTGTACATAAACAACCTATTCCATTTGTGTTTCCTGATACCGTATGGTATCGATGTCCCCTCAGAGAGGGCAGAGGTCTGTCCCCTCCCTGCCCCTGACCTCTGAACAATACATTTACAACCCAGGCCCCAATGACCAGGCTTCACCCACTACACTAAATCAGAGATCAATACACACAGACCTAACTACTTCCAGAGGAGAAAAACTCAGAACCCATCAGGTATCATCTCCTCATGCAATTGGCACAGAATGTTCACAAACCTTGCTGAGCAGGTTTACTGCAGGAGTTCGCTTTTAGCTGCATCAGATGATTTGGAGTGATCCACAAAGGCTAAAAACAGGTCTTTAATTGCATGCATAATACCCATACTAAAACTATGTTCTTGTTATTATGTTCTGCAGAGCAGTTCCAGTTTGTGTCTCGGAGGCGCTGTGGTTTTCCTTTTAGCATCTCACTCTTCGTGAATGGCATGATGGCAGCAAGAATCAGTTCCTGCTGTGAATACCGTTACAGTCCTGGGTTTCAGCAAGGCAGGCGGAGCTGTTTCAGATTCACAGATCTGAGTGGAGGGCTACCTTGTTTTAGGTGACCAATATATATAAGCCCCAATGGGGAAACACCGAATATCCTTTTATGGTGTACATCTGTATTTAGTTGTATAATTATTATATATAGTATATTTCTTGCTTTTTTGTGCACTTTATTAATTCATCCAAGTCAATAATAATGAATATATTACTGGATATGGCAACCAGTACATGAATAATTTTATATCTCTCATGTTTCACTTTTTTTTTATTTTTAGATGTGCAAGCAGCATTCGAAACAAAAATGGGAAAAGGCTACATCTGTATAATGGAATGAAAGGGAAGTTACTGCTCTCTACATTAGGAAAACCTGCCAAAGGTGAAAAGCTTTGGAATTTATGTATATATGTATATTTTAGTGTGCCCATCCAGCCCAAGTTGGGTTCAGGTGCGGGATAAAAAAGGTATACACTCCAAAAAGGAAATAAATACCTGCACACTGACAAATTTATTGAATTTGCAATGCAATGTTTTGGTGACAAACACCTTCATTAGGCATCAGTGCTTGAATAGGAGGAGTGCAGCTTATATAGCATACTACAGGCTCTATTAAAAAAAGTCATGCGGGACAAAGCACACATCTGGCATTGGCAATCTTGTGAGAGATCTGTACAATGTACGTACATACTAATAACAATGTTAGACAAAACATTACAAACAGTACAATATGTTCACAAGGCATTAATTTTATTATAATCATGAGAGGGAAATCACAATTAAGTGACAGTCCATACTGAAATTATCTCATGACAAAAGCTTTCAATGGCATCATATGAAAAATAATAAAGGACATTCTCCAGAAAGAACAGGCACACTAATGGTGAAGACAAAGAGTGACTTGCATTAAACCACACATTAGGCTAAGTCAGGTAAGTCTCATCATACACAAATTTTGGTAGGCCATATGGAACCCGAAATAACTACCCTAGGTGCCAAGCAGAGCACATCTGAGTTATAAAAAAAAAAAAGGTTTAATGTCAAACTCCTCATTGAGGTGATTATCCAAAATGTTTCACGTTGGAGGATGGTTTTTTCATGGTCACCTCCCCTGGGTGGATAAGCAAGACTGAATTATAGTCAGAAGTTGTGGTTAGGTAGCTGAATAAACTATTATGTTTGGCAAGCTTGTTGTGGAGCTGTCTATCTAACTGACTAGCTACAACTTGCCAGCTTGCTAGACAGAAGAACTGTGCTATCTACTAGTTGTAGCTAACTAGCTTTCCAAAAAATACAAACATGTAGTGGCACTCAACATAAGTAATTACTTAGCTGGCTAGCCACAACTTCTGACGGACTGATATTCAAAGTCTTGCTTGCAAGCTTACCAGCTAGCTTTACCATAAGTCGGTGGCTAATGTAACAGTCAAGAAGGTTTGTACAATTCATCTGTGTTTGTTTATTCTGTGTTATCAAAGCTAGATAGGACATAGATAATGGACTTCCAAAATTAACAAATAAATAAAAACGTGGTCGGTAACTCAGTAATTGGATTGTAGCCAAACATAAACAGGTGCTTTCTGGAACTTTGCTATGGTTCCTGGCTATTTTTAGCTGGTGGTGAAGTCCTTTAGCTAAAATTACACTGATCTCAAGCAAAATGCATCAAATTCATCGTTGAGCAGTGATTATGGTTGCCAGATTTAGAATGTCAAAACAGGACAACGTATGTGCACAGCTGGAAGATTACTCATGAACGAGGTGATGAGCTGTCGGAACCACTTGCCTACTGTGGGGGTGGGGAGAGGCTCGCTCAGAATGGATCACGGACCGAGTGGTTGCTAAGACATGAATTAATTACAAACTAACGGTAACAGTAAAATCAGTTACTCACACTGGACACTACTGTATACTGTCTTCTGTCTGTGTTTTTTCATTCACCATCTGTTAAGAATGTGGTCATTCAAAGAGTATGCATCACGAAGACTATAGTTCAAGCACATAGTGTAGTCATTTAAAAAGGTGTAACGGCTGAATTGCTCATTATTCCCCCTAAAAATGATTGCCATTTGACACTTTGATGTTACACATATACTTTGAATGATCACATTCTGTTCAGATGGTGACTGAAAAAACACTGGGTCAAGTTACTTGAAATAATTTAGGAAACATTGGGTAGAGGCAGGGTGGCATGATGCTGCAGTGGGTAGCACTGTCACCTCACAGCAAGAAGGTTGTGGGTTTGCATCTTGGCTTGGGGCCTTTCTGTGTGGAGTTTGCATGTTCTCCCCGTGTCCGCGTGGGTTTCTTCTGGGTACTCCGGTTTCCTTAGTCCAAAGACATGCAGGTAGGCTGATTGGAGACTTTAAATTGCCCATAGGTGTGAGTGAATGGTATGTGTGCCCTGTGAATATTAGAGGTTAATATTAGACTCTAGGATTCTGCACTTTTTACACACGTAAGAACCAAAACGGGAAATTGCACTGCATTCAATAAACACTAATTTTGATCTGACATCAGTTATTTATTTATTCAAATATTTACACAGCCATTGTTCAGCGTAAAACAGAGTGGGCTGTGTGTACACGAGTTTGGAGAGCATGAGCCCCCAAATTATCACATAATTTGTGATGAGTAGCTCAGCAGACCTGGGTGTAAAAATGCGAACTAACTCTTTAAGAAACGCTTATGGATTACGGTTATCTGAAAATTTTGACAGTACGATCAAGGTTTACAGTTTAGCACTGGTGCTTTGCTACATAAATAAACTATTGCTGAAACAAACGCTGCACGGTGGCCCAATTCAAACTATAACAGTCTGGCACCATCAGAAACCCAACAAAAAAAAAATCCGCTTGACAAGCACTTCATGTAATCGCTCAATTGACAGGCATCCGACGGGCCTTCATTTACGAAATTATCAGCAATCTCCTTCAATTTCAGCTCCTGGTGCTCTTGACAGAAAGTAGGCTGTAGCAAGCCCATTCGGTCTCTCCTGTCCAATGCTGCTAATCAGAAGATTCACTTTTTGTGTTTATAAGGTTTATAAAGTATTTTGATACACTTAATTTTTGCTCTCTTCCTCAGCTAGCTAGCTGACCTTACAGTTTGACTGGCCAAACTATAGCTAACAGTTGTGAAACATAAACACTTGAAATTGGGCAATAGCAAATGCAGACATATTTCCCAGCAATCTTTGAATATCAGAAAATAACAGTAGTACCTGTCAGCAAGGTGAGGATTAATTGAAATATGTTAAATTTTTCGTACCCAGAAATTTTAACTGTTAACACCTTCATTTGATGTTCGGCACTCTGAACACAAGTGCATCAACCGTTAAAACACCTCACTTACCCAACATGTCAAATGTATTTATTTGATTTTATTTGGTAATTATTATCAAAGATATGAATTATCAATCAAATCACCAAATTTGTTGATAGGCAGAAACTGTTTGGATCAACCTGTGTGTAATGTGCAACTCACAACAAATGAAAATTAAGAAATGTATTAAGTTACAACAAATATTCATGTCTAATCTATGACGAGGTTCAACTACCTTAAAATAATTAACAAAGGTTACAATCAAAACATCACATACACATGCGAAATGTACGTGTATATTTTTAACCAAAAAGATTTTCAGCCACTGTGGCTACTTCACTGGTGGCTCGCTGGTAACGCGAGCCCTTGATCCCACTTAAGGCTGAGGCAAATCACTAGTTCATCACGCAAGCTTATTTACTCATTACTTTAAAAATATTGCTTCACAATTGTATAATCCTTGTGGGAACTCATTTATGTTCCTGAAATCTATTATCATCATTTCACATGCAAACTCCACATTACACTCCACAGTATCGTTTCATGACTACGGATGAGTATCACTTGTCTCCCAGTGAGCACAAGACCAAACACAGACGATCTAGACATCTGAAGGGATAGAAATCTAGGTTGACAGAGGTTTTCACATAAATGCACTAGGTTAGCTCTATTTACCTCAAATTCGTTTACGTTTTACCCTGATATAGCCTGCCTAAATCGTAGCCGGCTAGAAAACTATCACATTTCAACCAAATCTAATCGGTCCTTCACCAAAAATATAGACTGTATTATGTTGCACCATCTAGATGTTCTGTTAAACAGGTAGATTTGATTGCAATGTGAAAGTTTGAATATCGAAGTAAAACCTGAGCTGAATTAGGGTTGAATTGAGCTAACCTAGTCCTTTATGTCAAAACATGACAACCTAGATTTCCATCCATTTAGACACCTAGATTCCATCTATATTCTGGCTTGTGCATACTGGGATACCCTCTTTGAAATACTGAACAAAGTACAGCATTAACCCCTTAGCGTACATGCCAAATCTGGCCAATCCTTGCCCATTTAGGGGGTATCCTATTTAAAGCTTTATAACTCCAGATGTGCACACCACAGAGACTTGACAAATGGCTTAAATGAATCAAGACATTTGTACCATTTACAATACATAAAAAATAAAGTGCCACAAATGCAATTGTCTAGGCAAAAAAATCTAAAATTAATTTGCTCTTTTGTAATTTGCAATGAAATACTGAGAGATCACATATATACAGAAGGTTAAACTATACATGTCGTGGATCAAAAACTTCTCGACCACAAGTTCATATAATCTAAGGGTGCATATGTAGAACTACTAAAGATCTATGAAGCAAAAATGAAGTAGTGTACCAAGCATCTGTGTACTGTTGGGCTGGGAGAAACGGCATTTCGTTCCAATGTATGAGAATACTGAGGAATGACAAATAAAGAAATCTTGAATCTTGAATCTCCAAATCTATCAAAAATGTTTCAATTATGCATTGCTGTAAATCACAACATATTCACAAAATTCACTACAAATCAACTGTTTTGACTCAAGAAACTCACTGTTGCATCATTTTCAAGTGAGAATTACAAGTTAGTCTAAAATATCTAGGGGTCCAGAAACATATCCAAAATCTCTCCAAATGCTTTTTGTCCATTATAAAGCATATAAATGAGCCCCTTATGAAGGTTTAAGATGAAACATTGATATCAGATTAAAAAAGAATGCAAAAAAAAAAAACTGTCACACAATGTGGTACAGTACCTAAATGTGTAATAATTCACTCTTGTGTGTATTTCTGTACTCTACATCATGTAATGATTTCTTGTATGGGGATGGGACGACATGAAAACAGTTTTCAACAGTCCACCACGTTTTGGCAATGTTTGAACTCTCATATGATTGTAGAAGTATGATTTTTAAGATACTCAGCCGGATTATGGAGAACAAAAAATGACTTAAATAAATGCAGAAATAAATAATTAAATACATAAATAAATGAAAAATAAATACATTTTGGTAATGAAAAAGGCTATTTCTGTATTTTTACATTTATTTATTTATGCATTTCTACATTTATTTATTTATTTCTACATTTATTTATGTATTTATTTCTGTATTTCTGTGCTCGTATGTTAATAAAGGTAGACGGTCCTACCTCAGTCTAAAGCCGGATTGGTTACAGCGGTGTGATCGGATCTAATTCTACTGCCTTGACTTGGCTGGTACATGGGAGCTTTGCCTTTAGCTCGCTACTAGCCACTTAGCTAAACTGAAGTTGTTGACACTTGGCTAGTTTTATGTAGCCCTGTGTTATTGATGGAAAGTTTTGTATGAACCATTGCCAATGATTTAAGATCATTAGCTAACATTTTTGAGAACAATGCACCGAATGACTACCTTCAGTTTTGTCTGGGAAGATTAATGGAGGATTTAATTCAGCTCAACGATCCCATGTAGATTTGATAGGAATCGTTTGCTTCTATCTGGTTCGCCCAGCTGACCAATCCTGCTTCAGACTGATGTTAGGACCACCCACTCTATTAACATACTGACACAGAAATAAATAAATGCAGAAATACATAAATAAATAAATAAATGTAGAAATGCATAAATAAATAAATAAATAAATAAATGTAAAAATACAGAAATAGCCTTTTTCGTTACCAAAATGTTTTTATTTTTCATTTATTTATGTATTTAATTATTTATTTCTGCATTTATTTATTTATGCTTATGTCATTTTTTGTTCTCCATAGCATTGCGATATCTGTCAAATCTTTTAAGCCAGTTGGACCACTTCTCCACCTCTGCACAGTTGAAATTTTCTCCGCTGGCACGTGCACTTGATCCATTTCTGTTTTCTTTTTCCTTTATTTTTTGCCGAAACCTGAAGAACACTGCATAACTTGGGAAAGTAAGACCACTCCCTTTAAATCATTCATTTTATAAGGCCTCTATTATTTATTTTGTTGCGTAGGAAAAGCCTGAATACAAATGTTTGCTTTCTCATCTTAAATAATTATAGGCTAATCCTAATTTGTGTTTAATTTGTTTAGGCTCTTACACTTGTTTAGATTTATTAGTTATTTTTTAGGCTGTGTTTAAAGTGAAATAATACTCTTTTGAAGACGAGAGGTCAGTTATTATTTCAAACCGGACAATGCCGTGAATTTATTTAAACCGTTTGCATTTATTTTCATTTAAAAGAAGTTTAATCTTAATTTGTTAATTTATTATTTTACACGTTTATTTAGATTTATATAGGCTAGGCCTATTACTTTTTTGTATTTAAGAGAAATAAAGAGAGTCTCGTTGAAGATGAGACGTCAGTTATTTCAAGGCTGACAATACCGTTTATTTAAACTGTTGTTTACAAACACATTATTTTCAGCTAAAATAATTCAAATCTTAAATTGCTTCATTTGTTAATTTATTCTTTTACATGTTTGTTTAGATGTATAGGCCTATATTAGGCTTCTTATATTTATAGAGAAATAAAGAAGTAACCTAGGCCCCTATCCTGTTGAAGAAGATATGTCAGTTTTTTCAAAGCAGACAATGCCGTGAATTTATTTAAACATTTTCATTTGTTTGTTCATTTTTAATGTTTAAAGCAAAATAAAGAAGTTACAGTGAGCACCATAATTCATTGGACAGTGACACATTTTTTGTTATTTTGGTTTTGTACTCTAGCACTTTGAGTTTGAAAGGATACAATGACAATGAGGTTGAAGTGCAGACTGTCAGCTTTAATTTGAGGCTATTTTCATACATATCGGATGAACCGTTTAGAAATTATAGGACCTTTTGTACATAGTCCCCCCCATTTCCGGGCATCAAAAAATATTGGACAGTTTAACATAATGTAGAATAAAGTAATCATTTTTAATATTTGGTTGCATATCTTTTGCATGCAATGTCTGCGATGCATAGACATCACCAGATGCTGGGTATCTTCCCTGGTGATGCTCTGCCAGGCCTGTACTGCAGCCATCTTCAGTTCCTGCTTGTTTCTGGGACTTTTTACCTTCAGTCTCTTCTTCAGCATGTAAAATGCATGTTCAATTGGATTCAGATCCGGTGATTGACTCGGCCGTCAAAAACCCCTTCGTTGCTCTAGCAGTATGTTTCGAGTCATTGTCTTGTTGCATGATGAAGTGCTGTCCAATGAGTTTGGAGGCATTTGGTTTTATCTGATCAGATAAAATATTTTTGTAGACTTCAGAATTCATTGTTCTACTTCTGTCTGCAGTCACATCATCGATGAAGACAAGTGAGCCCGTTCCACTGGCAGCTATACAGGCCCAAGTCATAACACCCCCTCCACCATGTTTCATGGATGAGGTGGTATGCTTTGGATCATGGGCATTTCCTTTTTTTCTCCACACTTTCCTCTTTTCATCACTCTGGTACATGTTAATCTTTGTCTCATCTCTCCATAAGACTTTGTTCCAGAACTCTTGGGGTTCTTTTAGGTGCTTTTTAGCAAACTGTAATCTCACCTTTCTGTTCTTCAGGCTTATCAGTGGTTTGCATCTTGTAGTGTACCCTCTGTAGTCCTGCTGGTGTAGTCTTCTATGTATGGTAGACTTTGACACATCTACACCTACATCCAGGACAGTGTTTTTGATCTGTTGGACTGTTGTCAGGGGGGTTTTCTTCACCATAGAGAGTATTCTTCCTCGGTCTACCGGGTCTTTTGACATAATTTAGTTCACCAGTTGTTTTTTTTTCTTGTTAATGATGAACTGTTGACTTGGGCATGCCCAGGGTTTTTGGAATGTTCCTGATTGATTGATTTTCATTTCTGAGCCTTATGACAGCCAGCTTAATTTGCATCGACACTGCTGTCTTCCTCATGTTGTTACACCCCAACAACAATCTCCAAAGGCAATTGCAAAGTCTAGAATCAAGACTAGACATCAACAGCTCTCTTCTGCATTCACTCACGACACAAATGAATACACCTGCCTAACAAAACAAATCTGTGAAGCCAATTCAACAAATACTTGTAGTACCTTAAAATGGGGGGACAATGTACAAAAGGTGCTGTCATTTCTAAACGATTCATCCGATATGAATGAAAATACCCTCAAATTAAAGCTGACAGTCTGCACTTCAACCTCATTGTCATTGTATCCTTTCAAACTCAAAGTGCTAGAGTACAGAACCGAAATAATAAAAAATGTGTCACTGTCCAATGGATTATGGTGGTCACTGTATAAGAGCTAGGTTTAACCAGAAATACCTCAAAAAAGTGTTCGTATGACTCTGCTGCGCTTGACTATGTTAACATGGTCTAAATAAGCACTGAAATGCATGCCAATGTACTATCTTACCAGAAAGTCTTATAGACCTTTATACATAAAACGAATCGTCATATTGAACTGCCGAATCCGATTCTAAAATTCTGAGTCGGACACAGCCCTAGTAATTACACCCGAACGGCATTATCAACGCCGTAAATTCAATTGAAGACTGATTTTACTAAACCACCGTAAGTTTCGGTGACCATAACGGCAGGAAGCATTAAAAGTGACCTATTCTGACACCATGTAGAAGTATGATTTTTAAGCTACTCAACCAGAGACTTTCATGCTTGCAACTCCATACTTTATTCAACAACTCACACATGACATGCGCATAGAACTACGGCAACCTTTCTAGGGCACACAAGACCGTGCCCATTACTACAGTGATCACTGTTGCATGCGTCACAAAAACTACTAAACTACCAACGAACGCTTACATTGCAGTGTGAAATATGCTCATTATAAAATACAACTAACCTATTGAAAGACACTCAATTAAAAAAAATAACATATATAATTGAAATATTTTGGTCAGTAATACTCACATAGCAGCCAATGATGAAATCTTATCTGTGTTCAGTAGATAGAGACAGAGACAGTAAATCAATGATACAGTTCTATCCGCTTCTGTCTTGCTCCAGAAAACGATGTCAGCTAGGTCTATCAGCAAACGGCGTAGCTATGTTCAGAAGTCCTCAATAATACTAGTATTTTCCAAGAAATTACGAAAAGTCATTGACAACGTTTCATCAGGTGCAGTGTCTTTCACTGCTACCGCAGAGTGAATGCAATGATGAGAAAACTTTCGGTTACGCTCAGCTATAAAACGCTATTCCAAACGCAAAATTAGACATGTTATTGTCACGGAACGGGTAGGTAGGACCCAAACGCAGAGTGAAAAACATAATCTCCAAAAGGGAAAATTAACACAAAGACTTTACAGTACCGTGAACTGAGCGACCGTGAGCCACAGTAAGACGGCAGATTCATCGGAAATCGTTCAAAATAAAAGTCTGCCTGCGCGAAAGCAGGTAGACATAGAGTGCTAAAATAATCCTTTGACATACTTAAATCTAATGTTTTTAGCTAGCTACAGGCATTTTGTTAGCGTTTCAGCCCTTGGTTGCATATTAATTTGTGGCGCCGATTGTTTTCCCTTCCGGTGGGCGTGGTTTTCAGAGTATGATGCATTGCGCTCTGTCTCTATTGGCCACCTTGTCACAAATGCAGTTAAGGGCTCTTGCGTGGACATACTTTTTTCCATGTAGCCTACTGCTATTTACAAAAGTGTTTGTCAGGTTTTTTAATTAAGTGTTTTAATGGGGTGTAGACTTCACAGGTGTGTGTAGGTAGAAAATAGGGCTAGCTAACATTAATTTAGAAAGGCAGTGTTTTCAGGTAATGTGAGCTACAGTAGCCTAGTAAAAAAGTAGATAAACAGTAGAAACGCCACACCGGTTTGCTGAACTCAGACATTCACTGAACTGCAACCAAAGTATGCAATAAAAACAAAAACGCTTTGTCTTAGTTTCATTAGTAGATGATACACGACAACTATGCAGAATGCGGTGTTTCGCAGCGCCACCGTTGTCGCTCTGGTCGTTCATTTAACAAGCACCCCCTCCCTGCAGTCTCATCTGCAACCGCACCATACACTCATCTGTGATGCCTGGGTACCTTCAAAAATAGCTGTGCGTAATACCACACCTGTTGTTTACGACGTTGTCGCCCTTTTTAGTACAGCCTGGTTTGATTGACCATTTATTTATTCAGTAGGTGAGAGTATAAGCTTTCTAACAATGTATAACATGTCTGATTTTCCTTTTGGAATAGCATTTTATAGGTCAGCGTAACCGAAAATTTTCTTATCTGCCAATATCTAAATAAATAATACGGTAGGCTACTCTGCGAGCAGCACGCAGGTCGCAAGTTGATATTTCGTCTTTTGTTTAGTTTTTTTCAATGTCGTATTTATTATTTGAAATATGTATTATTATTCTATCTGTCTCTGAGGCGCTCTGAAATGTGCATTCTCTGCTAAGCTGAGCAATGGATTGGAATATGTGTCTGACATACTGTTGCACGGTATACCGAAACTTCAGCACTTATTCGGTACTTAAAAAAAAAAAAGAAACGGTTCGGTATTTGAATTTTCTGACGTTCGGTAGTGTGACGACCCGGCTCAAGGCCCGACACGGACACAAAAGCTGAAGGAGTAACGGATATTTATTTAAGAAAAACTAACAAAAAAAATACTACAACCCAAAGACCTAACATGTCAGTATCAGTAGTCAGTGTGTATGTGATGGTGCTGGGTGCATGAGTGTTGTGTGGACCAACCAAGAAAATACAAACGTAGGAGAAGACGTCCGCGCTGGCTGGAAGCAGACCAAGACTGGTTTAGTCTCCAGCCTTTTTAAACACGGTCTCAGCTGGAAGCAATTAGGGCGGTCAAGGAAGCCACATCTGACTCTGCAACCCCCCCTGCTGACCAACAGAGACATCACACACAAAAGTTGAAAACAAGGGGGTGGGCGCCAGTCGTGACAGTAGTTTTTTGTCAAATGTAAAAGCCAGAGAAATGTGTCTCCGACATTACTGATTGAGAGGATGAAAAGTGTAATTTGTCAGAACCTTCACTAGATGACAGTAGCAACCATAGTTGCCAAGTGAGGTGACTTGCGCTTGTGCACTCACTCGTTGATACAGTGCAAGCTTCAACTCAGTTCACTTCAGTAGCAATAGGTGTTCTAATTTGGAAATATTTTATTATAGGAAGATGCTCTATTATTAAAATATGCTGTTTTTAGATCACTCCTTGATACAGCGTAAGCTTCAACTCAGTTTACTTCAGTAGCAATAGGTGTTCTAATTTGGAAATATTTTATTATAGGAAGATGCTGTATTGTTATTAAAATATTCTGTTTTTAGATCTATTTAAAGTGAAAGACGTGTTTAAAGATTATTTAGTTTACTAAGTGTTTAATTCTTTTAATATATTTAATATATTTTTTTATTGTATAGTGTTGTAACACTATAGACCTATGCTTATTAATATGTTGAACAGGCTTCAACTTAAAGGTTGTTAATAAACCGTGAATTCGAAAATGAGGTCAACCCTTGTGGACATTATGTTTCTGATCTATTAAGGTAATTTAAGTATCGCTAGGTACCGAGTATTGTATCAGTATCGTTTCAGTATCGAGTATTGTGATACTAAACCTGGTATCGGTATCGAAGTCAAAATTTTGGTATCGTGACAACACTAGTGTGATGCCTTTTTTAGTGGCGGCATGGAAGCGCTGCAGCTGTACATACACGCTTGGCCATCTAAGTGTTACGACATGCCATCTAAGTGTTACGACATAGTAAACACACCTGTTGTTTACGGCATTTGTCGCCCTTTTTAGTACAGCCTGGCCTGATTGACAATTCATTTATTAAGTAGGTGAGAGTATAAGCTTTCTAACCATGTATAACATGTCTGATTTTGATTTTGGAATAGCGTTTTATCGGTCAGGTAACCGAAAATTTTCTTATCATCGCATTTACTTTCGCATTCACTCTGGGGTAGCAGTAAAAGACGCTGCACCTAACGAAACGTTGTCAATGATTTTTCATAATTTCTTGGAAAATACTATTATTATTGAGGACTTCTGGGCATAGCTAAGCCACATGTTTGCTGATAGACCTATCTGACATTGTTTTCTGCAGCAAAACAGGAGCGGATAGGTCTGTATCATTGAATTACTGTTGCTGTCTCTATCTACTGAACACAGATTCAATTTCATCATTGCTATGTAAGTATTACTGCTCAAAATATTTCGTTATATACGTTATTTTTGAAATTGAGTCTCTTTTAATAGCTTAGTGGTATTATACAATGTGGATATTTCACACTGTAATGTAAGCATTAGTAGTGTAAAGTAAAAGTTTTTGTGATGCATGCAACAGTGATGACGAGAGTGTAGCTGCCGTCAGAGTCAGTTATACAGTTTAAGTTCATTTAATAATTTTGAGTTAAATATAATAATAATCTACGTTTTAATAAAATAATATTTTTGTTAACATAAAAGTAAGAACATACACATGAACGTAAATCTAAACGGACCTGTTTAATATTTCCTTAGCGGAACCAGTATTTTTGTGTTACAGGGGGGTCGGGGCATTATTTTTAGTTGCGTTCTACGCATTGCCACGAGAGGCAGCTTTGTGAGAGGTGGTTTCCACAGGAAGTGCCCGAGGAGGAAGGTTTGAACTATTGCTGCTAAACCGGTTTTTCTGACTTTATTTCTTTATTTTAGCAGTAAAAATAGGTCAAAACATTTTTTTCAGCGTGTACATATTGTTTTTGGAATAATTAGTTAAAAAAACAATATTTTGACGAAAGCCTCTGACAAGCCCTAATTATTGAGTTATTGATCACATTTTTTTAAAAATCAGTTCAGATTTTATCTGTTGAGCTTAAATATTGAATACACTTATATGCAAATTAGCACATATTTAATGAGCTAATAGCTGATTTGCATATTTAAAAATTAAAAAATGAATAGTCATAATACAAAAAAACCTTGTATTTGTGTGTTTATTCAACTGGTAAAATTTAATTTTGATATGAGTAAAGGATTTTTTTTCCTTAAATGGGTGGTGCCTCCCCTTAATAGCTCGATTTGGCAAAAGATGAGATTTAATTGGATTATTGTCGTTGCCCCAATATACATGGCTCAGAAAGAATCGAGTTGTGTCTGATGAAGGCTTCTTATAGATCCTGCTTCCTCCAATATTGTCGCAACTTATTTGAATGGTTCGCCATTCCGCGTTTTTCTTCCATCCATGTATTTTAGGATATTTAACTCCTTTAGTTGCGATAGCATGAAGCTGGTCTCCTCGTCCGTCCAGAAATGTGTTTTTTTCTCCATGATACTAGGGAGGGCAAAACGGAGCTTTAGTATGTCGCCAGCAGTGTATGTGCATGAGCTTGACAATGCATTTCTCACATAAAAGGTCATTTGTCGCCTTTTTTTAGTTCATTACAGTGGTGATAGAAGTGACAATAATTAAGTGGTACTGTGCTGTTAGCCTTTATTGATCGCCGTACAAGGTTAATGTGAAGTAGCTAGCACAATCGGACAGCACTAACCCATAAAAATGTACTTTGAATGGTAGGCTACTTCCTCAATCAAACGGTAAATGTGAAAAACATTCAATTATAGCCAGCGGCACTGAAATTTTCTGTCACACCCTCAATAAACAGCAAAAGTCCCAGTAGAAGATTGAATTAAATCTTTTAAAGGTATATATTTTCTGAAATGTTATCGATTCCGCTTGGCCACCGTGAGCATATAGTTAGTTGCTATGTAAATTACGGAACATGCGCAGAACGCCTAGGCCAATTTTTTGCCTATTGAAGCATATACATGTCGTAGTAAATCAACCCCCAACCACGTTATCTATGTATGTTAGTCCGACTTTGAAAAAATTGACTCCGTACGATTTCAGTCAGACTACAGTGTATTATACATGATTTTTCAAGTCCACTTTTAGCCGGACTAAAACAACAAATCGACTTTTTCAAACATGTAAACCCACTGATAGTCAGTTTAAATGGTAGCTAAAACGAAACCTGGTTAAAACCTAGTATATGGCTGGACCTAACACACGTGATCCGGCTGACCAATGGTGTAACTTCATAACTCGGCCGACCAATGGTGTAACTGCATCACTCAGTCAGTCACAGACATTCGCGTTTGTAGGGCTGGCCCTGTTGTTGTGGTCCAGCCAAAAATGTTGCAGGCAGACGCAGTACCTGGTGATCTAACAGCGAAGGAAGGAGATATAGGAAAACACCAAAGTGTGGCTGTTTTAAACGAGTGCACTTCTGTATATGTAATTTTGCGTGTACATCCGATGTATTTATTGTCTGATGTACCTTAAATGTCCAATGGGGAGACATTATTTGTGGGCTTAGAGCATTGATAATGTAATCCGGCAGGAGAAAGAAGAACACAGAGAAAACACTAAATCCCCTAAGTTTGGAGCTTTATTGTGTGGACGTGTAAAGGTGTGCTTTAGTGCTTTAATATAGTGCACTAAAGTGGTAGAACACGAAGGGTGACGTCACACCGTACACGGCTATTCCGCCTGGCACCGCTCCCACGTCCCACAGTCGGCCGCTTGTGGGCGTCACCTATTTTTGACAGACGGTTGTGTTCATTAAATGTTGACTGGGTTTAATGTTGTGTTTCATGTTCATTGTCCAGTCTGAATAAAAATATTTTTTGTAGTAACCTAGATCTGAAAGATGTTAGTCAGCTGCCTAGCTAGGCTGTCTAATGTCTAGCTAGTGAGTAACAACCAACAACAAAAACATTGTCTTGATAATTAGCCAACTAATGCCTTCAAAGTTATATCTGGTTAGCTAGCTAGGTGGCTGGTAGAAATGATCATGAACAACTAGCAACTAATACATTAGCAAGAAAATGTTTTTGTTGTTATTGTTGGTTGTTACTCACTAGCTAGACATTAGACAGCCTAGCTAGTCAGCATTTTTCAGAGCTAGGTTACTGCAAAAATGCAGTGCAAATTTTTATTCAGACTGGACAATGATAACTAATAGTAATGGCTATATCTACATATCTACAGAGCCACCCACAATTTCAGAGACGTTTCTCCACTCTGCATTCCTCTTATCGGTATCGGTACCCGATGCGGCAATTACGAGTGAGTCCATGATTGTGAAACTAGAATGTGGAACTAAAATTTGAAAAAAATGGAGACCGTTTACTTGAGGGATCATTAGATCATTACATTACATTACATTACAGGCATTTGGCAGACGCTCTTATCCAGAGCGACGTACAACAAAGTGTTTAACCATAACCAGGAACAAGTGTGTTGAAAACCCTAGAGAGAAGTACTGTTCCAAGTGCAGGGAACAACTGCATAGTTCAACTTGGACCCTGTAGGTTAATCTGATTAACACTAACACAAACAAGAACAGCAACAACGCAGTCTATGCAAAAAATACAAGCAGTAGTTAACTTAGTTAACAGCATTAACTAAGTCAACTAAGAAACAGCTACCTAGTTACAGCCCTAAGCTTACAGTCAATTTAGAGATTAAATCTGATCAAATGTGACTGGTTACCGTGACACGGCGTTGCCCCATGTGGGGGTCAAAGTTGAACTTGGCCATCCCTCTCGCCGCCTCTCCCCGCCCCACCTGCAATCCAAAATGCCTTGCGGGGGTGTGCCGCTACCTCTCATTCAAAATGAATGGAGGCGGTGCCGCATACAGTGTGGCTTTACCGTAATACATCTTTAGCATTTTCATTAATTTCCAAGGTCTGGCAACAACACTAGCATGTTTTCAACAGAATGTTTCTTTTCTCTTCAGGAGAAAAGGAATCATGCCCCTCTTCCTCATTATTTATACCATTTGGAAAGGAAATGCCATTATTGAGATGGAGCAGAAAAGACTCCAAAGATGTGAACAGTATGTCAACTGACACTGAAGACATGAATAGTGTAAAAGTAAACAGGGGGCAAAAGAAGACAAAGGAGCAACACTGTAGCAGAGCAGCCAGAAAGAAGTCAAACATGGAGGAACACCTCACGGAAGACTACGTCACATCTGGAAAAAAGCAGGGTGTTCATATAAAAAAATCAAGGTGTGTGATGTCAAACAAGAAAGAAACCTGCAAGCTGGAAAAGGAAACAGGTACAACATGTACATTTAAATTCCATTTACCTTACAAATGTTATACTATTAACTTTTTTGTTTGTTTCTACATCCCCTCAACTAGACAGAACTTCCAATAGAGGGTATGCACATGACGTCACAGTAGGTGGAAGTCACTGCAGTTACACCCACTGAGTGGCAGAAAGACTGAGTGATAGCGTTAGCGTTCAGCTTGAATGCCGTGACCACACAAAAAACACATCTAAAATGGGAAAAAGCTGTTGTGCGATTGACTGTACAAATAGATTCAACGAAATCGAGCTATCTAGCTGCGAAAAAGAAAGAGAAGCAAATGGATCGCTGCAATTCGCAGAAACAGGCATGTTTCGGTGCCTGGATTCGAGTTGTTTCTGTTGTTGTTCGAATTGCAGCGATGCATCGCTTCTCTTTTTTTATCTTTCAGCAGTCCGTAAAAAGATAGCTCCGATTTCTTGTTGAATGTCCATGGACCACTGGTTCTTTGGTAAGCTGTAAAGATCACTGTCGAGTCCAACTGCCTTTAATTTAAGCAGATAATCGTTTGTTTTACTCCCGGTTTTGCAGTTTCCTATACTAAAGGCAGCCATGTGGCAGCATGTTTTGCCACTCAGTCCCTACTGAGGGGGCATATTCTGGTGGGAAAGTGACGTCAATGCATACCCTCTATACAATTAACAATTAATTAAATAATCAATTTCAAACAAATAATTTTTGGCTTTATGAATGAAAATAGCCTACCTTATAAAGAAAAGACTAATTTTCTCTACATTTGCCCCTTATGCTTAGTTGTATTATTGTGCCCAGTCAGCTAGCTAGATACTCACGTGAGTGAACTGGCTAGCAAGCCAAGTTTCTCCGTAATTTCCTTGTGTGGTCTCTTTTGTTAGGGTCTTACAAGCCAGGGTGTGACAAAAAGGGGGGCCCATCTGGGATTGGTTGGTTTAGCTTTGTGGCTTTGTGAAGCCTGGATGTATGGATTTGTAAGTATGTTTTGTTAGCTTTAATGCTAGGTAACGTTCCTTCTGATTAGAGATTTTTTTGGACATAGAAGATCTTTGAGAAGTTTGAGTAGCTAATGGTGCTCCTTTGTTTAGGCAATTGGTAATTTGCTAGGACTATTGGGAGATACACAGGAAAATTGGTGTTTGAAATCATTTATTTGCAGTGTTCAGTTTGCACTTTTGTATTGCCTGTTTGATGCTCTCTCTTCTTTGGTTATATGCCAGATAAGGTGTGGTGTATTGAATTGACTTTCAATTTGAATTGTGCAGGCATCTTTGAATAAATTATGTGTTTGGGTTTGTGAGCTTTTGTGGGAAGAGGGGAGCAATTTTTGTGGTTCTGGCCCAGGCTGGAGATGCTTTGCCCTGCTTGCTGTTGGGACATCAGACCGAAGTGTTGGTCAACCAGTGTACACAGCAGCCAGAGACTTCGTAGAGTAGTCATCCGGAGAGTTCAAGGTGGCTTATGACTTTTTTTTTCCTGTTTTTGCAAGTGAACATGGCGGTCTGAGTGTTGTAGTGTAGCCCTAAAAGTCAGTAAAGACTAGGCTGAGTAATGCCTTGTGTACAATCAGGGGTGTAGCACAAAATTCAGGGCCCTATACATAAGCAGTCTCTGTGGGCCCCCTTCCTCTCTTGATCCATGTCTCTCACGCATCATTCCAGGCTTTTTGAGGGCCCTCCCGCCATTCGGACCCTGGGTAGTCAGTCCCACTTTCCCCCCCACCACGACGCCCCTGTGTACACTACACAACTTTTAAAATCCTTACAAAATTCTAACATCAGAGAGCATGTCACATTTAATGATGGTCTTTCCTAAAAATCATTGGTGTTTTCATCCTAGAAACACTCACACTACAAGACTTACAGAAGACTGGTAATCACGGGGTCACACACTACAGGATTTAAGATCATAATAAACTAGATCTCGGTGTGCTGTGTTGTCGCAAGAAGTATGTGCAGCATGTGCATCCGAGGATCTTCACCTGCACAACAAAAATGAAAGAGGACAATCGGCAGCAGATATCAGACACTTGCTGTGCACTAATATGTGCGGAAACACCACTTTAAAAAAGAAAAGAATTTGGACAAGATGGTTGG
Source organism: Anguilla rostrata (assembly GCF_018555375.3). Taxonomy (NCBI): domain Eukaryota; kingdom Metazoa; phylum Chordata; class Actinopteri; order Anguilliformes; family Anguillidae; genus Anguilla; species Anguilla rostrata. The sequence goes on along the minus strand of NC_057942.1, from coordinate 22,717,022 downwards.
CAAGACGGGGACAACACGGTCTGTCCCTCCTTCAAAGAGAGTTGGAGCTAAAATGATAGCGAGTTAGATAAACTATTTAGGCTAGCTTTGGTTGAGGAAAACAGGGATGAGCCGCACTGATTGTTACAGACGTGCTGATGTAAGCAGAAATTATAACATCTGACCATGTTATAGGTTACAGCTGTGATATGATATCACCTTATCTCCCTCTTAGACACAAGATTCATTGTATTAAGGCTCAATATAATCTCTCCACATGGCAAAAACAGTTATGCCTCTAGTTGATTCACCAAGTCCACTATATCAGGGGTTCTCAAACTTTTTGGGGCCAGGGACCCCTTACAGGGGAGAAAATTTTCCAAGGACCCCCTCATAATCGTAACACCAATTAAGCATATGCTTACTACCACATTTTATATTCTTAGATGCCACTGGAACTATTTCTAAAACTTTTCAACCTAAACACTTCAGACCTGTTTCATAGTGATAAACAGAAACACATTACAATTTGAATCATGTTAATACCACTTATATACTTTTAAACACAGGGTCATTTTGTTCAAATTACATTTGGACTCAGCTTGACAGCATTTATACTTTTCAAGAAAAAAAATTGATTGGAATATTTGCATTAAGCTACATCACATTCTTAGCTCACACAATTCACAATAACTCACTTGATGAGCTCACCTAAATTAATGAGATGGGTGAGCCTGTCTCTCACTACACAGTTTCTCCATTCTTGGAGTGATAGGTGACAGGCAGACTCTAAAATCGTTCTCCACATGCAAACGAGTCCTGTACTTAGTCTTCATTGCAGTCAAAGTGGAGAATGATGACTCACAGAGGTAAGCACATGGCTTCGGCAGTGAGTTCAGGATACTCATGTGAGAGTGAGGGCCAAAATTCTGCATGAGGCACCTGCTGGAATCAGGCCTTCAATGTCCTATCACAGGATAAGTCCAACAGCTCCTCTTCTGCCTTACCAGTAAGGTCACTTGTTGTTGCAGCTGGGGCAAAGGGATCCCACACCCAGTCCCAGGCATCAGTATTCACATCGGAGAAGTATGAGCTGAAGTGCTCGCTCAGTGCGGTGAGGTGAGCGGTGGCTACATCTCTCACTATAGCCACAGACAGGTTGTTTGTGTGGAGAAACTCCGTCTTGCATCCTTCTTCTCCATAGCTCTGTTTTCTTCATGAACGCGGTGATTTGGTCGCTGACTTCAAGGATAGATAGCATAGCCTCCTTGGATAAAGAGGTTGAGGCTGTTGAGCAAGTTGAATACTTCGGCAGGATAGGCCAATTTGGCTACACACACCGGGTCGGAAAAAACTCTGTGATGTCGGGTTGGTCTCTCATAAAATCTGACATCTCACTGCAAAACTTTACCACGAGAGAGTCATCGCACTTCAGAGTGATATAGCAGTGCGTCATGCCCAGCACCCATCTCCCTACAAAGTTGTCCAAACAAATGTGACTGCAGTGCCCTTGACTTCACAAAATGAACTGTAGTCACAACTGTGTTCAAAACAAAGTGAATGTCTGGTTCCATACCTTTGGATGCGAGTGCCTGCTGATGCTGCATACAGTGCATAGCCATAACCTTCGGGTTGACAGCCTTTATCCGCGCAATAACCCCACTCTTTCGGCCCGTCATTGCCGCACCATCCATACAAACGGCCACGCATTTTTCTCAGCTGAGTTCCGCTTCAGTCATGAAAGCATCCAGGAGTCTGAATATTTCCTCACCCATTGTCCTCCCAGGCACTTTCTTGCCGAACAGAAAGCCCTCCAAAATGTTCCCTTCCCATGGATAGCGAACCAAAACAATCAACTGAGCCGCACTGGCAATGTCTGTTGATTTGTCCAACTGAATAGAAAATTGCTCACAGGAACGCAATCTATCCAGTAGCTGTGACTGAATGTCAACCGAGAGTTCTTCAATTCTCCTCCTCCCGGTGTCATTTGAGAGAGGTACAGCTTTCAGTTTATTAGCTGCCTCTGTCCCAAGCATAACTTCACACATTTCAACCGCCGCTGGAAGTATGAGTTCTTCTCCAATTGTGTGTGGCTTCTTACTTTTAGCAATCCGTTGAGCCACCAAATAAGAAGCCTTCTGTGCTCTCTCTGAAGTTGTGACCAGGTTCACCATCCGTGTTTTCTGGCGGGTGTATTCCTTGCTCTTTTGACAGAAAAATTCTTGTGTTTTGCCCTGATATTCCAGGTGCTTTGTAATCAGATGTCGCTTTAGCTTGGCTGGCATCATGGCTTCGTTCGCTAGCACCTGAAGACACATGACGCATTTTGGTCTCCCGTTTCTGTTCTCAGTAAAACCAAACTTGATATAACTGTCGTCATATTTTCTCAATTTAGCTAGTTTGGGCTTAGCGATGTGGACTGACTCAAATATTTCTCCATGCTCGCCAGCTAGCTAGCTGGCTAATAAGCCAAGCTAAGCAGCAGCAGGAAAGGTTCGTTTCGCCCTGAGTGAAGTGAGTGATTCATGACAGATTGACGTGATGTGTCACAATCACATCAGAGTTTCTGTTAGCCCAAAGCAAACGTGGGAGTAACTTAATGGACACAATATGCTTGTTTTATTTCACAGCTTGGCGCAAATGGTCCCCATCTGTATATATGCACTTTTTAATGATACAGCACAATTTTAAAAATTTATAGCAAATTATTTCGCGGACCCCCTGGCTATAGTTCACGGACCCCACTTTGAGAACCACTGCACTATATAACCGAATAACTATAGGCCATATGCTATAAGGCTCATTGGCTTTTGACGGTTCCACGTGGAAATACGAGTGTTTGTGTGTCACACACAACACAAACCATGCCTAAAGACATACGATAAAGTCAAACCAGTTTCATATTCTCTCAAGACTTGCAGACGGGCTTATGACTGGATCAGGTGAGTCTCTGACTATGTCACATTGGAAGACCTTTGGTCATGGGTGCGCCACCGATCAAGCAAAGTCTTGGGATTTTTTTTTAGATTCTCTTAAGACCTTGAAATTTAGTCTGCAACTACACAATCCTGGCTAAAATTGTGTAGTATGGACTAGGCATTAGGGCCACCTACACAGGTTACAAGGACTGGCTATGTAGTTTTTGGGAACCTCCATTCCTGTATTTATCTCTCCTGCTGTGCACTGTAAGATCAGCTCTTGTTTGTCCAGTTTGGTGGGCTCAATAGGGAGGGGAGTGTAGTCCTTTTGTACATTTTGAATGGATGTTTGCAAGTATTGAGGATGTCCAGATGACATTTTTGACTATGTGACGTTCGCTAGTGGATGGCAAAAAACAATATTGTTGGGATGTTTGTCATGGATAGCATGCAGTGGACCAGTCAAGCATCTGAACTTGATACAACTTCGCAACATCATGGTGATTTCGTATTCCTCGTTTGTTTGTAATGTTATTTTGATAAATTTGGTTTCCCAGTCAGATAGGCTACTTCAAGGTTAGCATTACTCATTTTGGAAAACAAACATTAACACAGCAGTTGGATGCCCCATTCTGTCTGTTATTAGCAAAAGCTGTGAGAGGCTAACTGTTAGCTAATTGTAAGCATAAATCCAGCTCCCTGAATCACCCTTCTACCGTTTTCCAAGTTCCATGATATATCGGGGCTCAGTGGTTAAGGACTGTGTTCTGCTTGCCCATGTACATTTCCACTGAACCCACAGCCAAAATTGGGATGGCAGGTATGCCATCCCGCCAAGTTACGCCTTGGCGGGGGAGGCCCCATACCTATACAGCACCGAGAGTTTGGCACTTTTCAGGGTTCACCACAGAAATAACCACAACAGCCACAGACACTCACCCCTTAAAAACATTAAATTCTGTACATTCTCACCCCATTTCAACAGACAGAATTCATAAACAACTTCACATGTTCACACAATAAAGCCCCAAACTAAGGGGATTTTGCATTTTCTCCTTCTTCTCATTCTTCTTCTTCTTCTTCTCATTCTTATTTTTCCTGCCGCCTATCCCACTAACAATGTCTCCCCATTGGACATTTTACCGACACCAGCTAAATCTTCACCTACACGACCCAATCAAAAACTTGCATACACACGGAAAATACCCATACCTTTTTACTCTGAAACATTTCCAGTTTAAACAGTTAGACTGCCTGTGGCCTAGTGGGCAAGGTTACAGTCTTGGGAATATGGGATCCTAGGTTCAAGCCCAGCTAGAAACACATTTCTTTAACCTGCTTTTACCCTCACTAATAATTGTCTACTACTTCTCAATTATTGCTTTTGCACCATATCTACCCGCCGTTCACCGAACGTATACACTGCATTATGACGTACCGTCTGCACGTTCAGTTATTAACCGGCTACAATATTTCAAAGCCATATGGATTCAACGGGAGCTCTTCTGTGCTTTCTGGCCTGTGTTCTTCTTTAAAACCACAGACAGGTTTGCTAATGATATTTCACGCGTTGCATAGCTATGTCATGGTGCTGCACTAACAAAGTCACAGACTGGTAAACCTCCGGTTGAAGGATTGAATCCCGCCTCGCCCTCAGGCAGGTAATTTCCTCTATTACACTAACGTTTTCTTACGCTTATATTTGCTTTACCAAAACTCACTCACGGCCACCCATATGCATTTCATGACGGCAAATGTATTCCTTTTATTAAAAAGTTACAACAGTTCACCACTGTGCCATTTCTACTAACTATATTTCTTCACTTGGCTACAGTACAAAACCTTCTTATCAGCAAACGCCACCTTTCTACATTCATGTTACCTCGTCCTGTTCTCTATCTAGCCACATACAATTACTACGTATGTACGTTCTGCAACTCCCCATTAAAAATTACATTTAAAATCATGACTCACTCATAATTATTACTACTAGTACTGAACATGAGAAAAGCACATCAGTTCAAGAGATTTCACACGTTACTTAAGCCTCCACTTTGACAACTGATGAAATACAGACTGTTATATATACCGTTCGATAAGGAAACTAAGTTCACTCATGGTCACGTAATTTACTTCGCACTATAGTCTGTGATCATGTCAACCTTCACCTACATGCTCATTGTGCTAAAAACATATTGTTTCAACTACGCAATTTCATAATTTCTCCTAATTTCTCTCACACTTGTTATTTTCGCATATGCAAAGCCTGCTGGGACACATGCGTCTGCTCCTATTCTCCACTATCAAGTTTTCCGGTTCTAGTTTAGCAAAACAGCAAAGAGGATTCCTACCTGCAGATAAGCCTATCAAAATATCTTATAAACCTTACAAACACTAAAAGTGCATCTCCACGAAATAACAGACAACCGAGCAGGACAGAAGCGTACACAAGTTGCGACCTAGGGAGCTCTAATTCTACGGGCTTGCTGATTCTTTTGTCAATCAAGGCTCGTTGGATGGCCGTCAAATCCGTGAGTACATACACTGGCCATATTTCACCTGCGTTTCTGATGCGTTTACACTTACGCCACCGCACGCTTCGTCACAGCCACTGTTTTACATATATAGCAAACCGAATCTGCTCAACAGTACACGCTCATCAGACTGTACAAATTCACACAAGGATAGCCGTAATCCACAACCGTTTCTTGCAGCGTCACTTCGCATTTCTCACTCTCATAATAAAACGCTTTGCAAAAAGAAATGATATCTCATAAAAAAACACGTTTTCAACGTACAAAAATGCCAAGTTACTCACACATACAACACATACACTGTCTATAACTCATTCATTCAGACTGCCAAAATCCAGGCCTGCCATTAAAAGTATTGATATCAAAATGATGCCAAGTTACCATACTACAAACAATATAGGCTGTCTTGCCTCACCAAAATTAAATAATATGTATTCCAAAGCAATGCTACCCAATATTTCCTCAATTCTTTCAAGTCACTTGGCCCTGTGTTTTGTAATCTTACCATTTTACAATGTCATGCAAACTTTGTGTCAGATCAAAGTGTCAAATATTTCGAATTACCTCATGGAACACCTTGAAATTCATGTAGAAAACTGCTGGTCAGTAACTACAGGAAACATGTGTTTATACTTACTTCTGAACTGAATTTGAGTAAATGTGATTGTATATTTGCTACGTACAATAAATACTGCATGTGAAATACATATTGTACATACATACAGAGAACTTCTTTATCCCCATGGGGACATTTCCCTCACAGCATGTTACATTCACATATATGAACAGACATTTATACCAAGAAACATACAATCATTCACGCAACAGAAAGGCTGGGCAGCGAAATACATACATACCAATACAAATTGGACATATAGATGCCTATTCAATCAATCTTGACTGTGAGAAAGCAATCCACACATATGTTTGGCCTGTCCATGTACTGCATGCTTATACACACAGAGCATGGCTCATCGCTGTTCTCCTCAACCAAAGATAGCCTAAATAGTTTATCTAGCAAGCTATCATTTTTGCTCCATCGTTCTTTGAAGGAGGGACAGACCATGTTGTCCCCGTCTTCCCAACCATCTTCTTGTCCAGATTATTTTTCCGCACACATTAGCGTACAGTGCTGCACATGTGTTCTTGCGACAATATAGCACACCAAGATCTAGTTTATTACGATCTTGAATCCTGTAGTGTGTCACTCCCTGTGATTACCAGTCTTTTGTAAGTCATGTAGTGTGAGCATTTCTAGGATGAAAATACCAGCGATGTTTAGGAAAGAGAGTTGATAAGTGTGACTGTTCTCTATTGCTATGATTTTGTTAGGATTTTAAAAGTCGCATAATGTGAACTAGCATAATGTCAAACTGACTGAGATGTTAGTCAGTACAAATATTAATGAATTATCAAGCTGTAAGGCTTAGGCCAGTTAGTGGTAAGCAAGCATTGGTACAAAAATGAATGAATGATAAAGCTGTAATGGCAGTTATTGATAAGCAAGCTTCAGTAGAGAAAGGAGGGCCATAAAGTCAGCTTTTTAAAAGAAAGCATTGGCACAGATATTAATGAATGATCTAGCTGTAGCATTCGTTATTGAATAAGCAATGGTTCAGTACAGAAATGATCGAGTTGTAGCATAGTTTCCCTTGGTAAAACATCTCTTTATCTTCAACCCAGATAAGATATATTCAGGGTATTGGCCTGATTGGGAAAGTGACAGGCCCAAAACAATAAACTGGCCCAAACCAATCTCATTGTGGCCCCGGGCCGGTGGACGCAACTTATTCTCAAGTATAAGATGCAATTCTGAATCACCTGTACTGTATGGGGGTATTATTGTCTCAAAAATAATCCACAGATAAATGCAACTCATCCACAAATAAATACAATGGATCCACAAATAAATGCAGCGGATCCACACATAAATGTAACTGATCCACTAATAAATGTAGCCGGTCCACAATAAATGTAGCTGATCCACAAATAAATGCAACTGGTTCACTGGTTCACTACCTTGGCATTACACAAGACAATAACCTCAGCTTCAATCAGCATACCATGGACATGTACAAACATTGACAACAGAGACTTACAGCCATCCGTAAACTAAGACACCTGTCTGTCCAACCCCATCTTCTTCTCCTCCTGTAACGTAGCATTATTGAGCCAGTTCTTCTGTATGGTGCCATCTGTTTTTTCCATATGCTTACAGTCACCAATAAACTCTTAAAGATAACTCATTTAGCCAGCAAACTCATTGGTATTCCCACCCCCAACTTATCCGATTGTGTCACCTCATCCCTGATCTGCAAAGCACTCACAATCACACATGACCCAGACCACCCACTCTACCAGCACTTTACCCCCCTTCTTTCTGGCTGTAGGTATAGACTACCCATGTGCAGAAAGGCCCGTTTTAGCAAGAGCTTTGTTCCCACAGCCATACGAGCTTTAAATAAGTAACCTCCTCTTAAGTTACAAGAAATCCAGTCTGTGGTGTGTGGAGTATCAATCCATGCCTGTGTCTCTGTTGTGTGACCCCCTATAATTAAGTGTTCCTGTAAATCCTGTATTTTGTATAATTCTGTATGTCTTACCTGTTTGTGTTATGTATGCACCTACTGTGGAAAAGAATTTCCTCCTTGAGGACAAATAAACTATCTATCTATCTATCTATCTGTGCACCGTGAGTCACTTGTATTTATTTGTGTATTTTTCAGACAAACAGTAGCTACAATAACAGCTAATGTTACTTAGCAAACTAAGACATGCACAGAGCATCAAAGTATAGGTTAACCACTGACATTGTTTGAAAAAATTGGTCTTGGAAACCTGTTCCATGTGTAATGATTGTCTGCATTGGTTTGAAGTGATGACTGAATATGTTTCTTGTGTTTGTGTCTAGTGGAAGAGAGGCATCAACTCTGGAAGGAAACAGCAGTAAGGGATCTCTGTGGTGATATGTCCAACTCAGAGTTGGAACTCAGCGATGACAGTGAAAGCATTCTCTATTCAAAGAACACATCTCTGCTGAGGGATCTGAGGGGAGAGGACGAGGGTAGCCATAGCCATGTTGCTAATGGTAAGGTTATGACTAAATCAAAGATTAATGCAACAAGCAATATTCTGTGTTTCACAACCACCCCATAGCCATCTACAGAATGAAAATATTGATCTTCCCATTTTATCAAGGTGCAGTTTCTACATTTGGTTCAAGTAGACTAGGATATTCCAACAGTTTGGACCTGAACCAGCTGTACACGGAGTGCAAGGAAATGACCATGAGCCAAGAGGAGAAAGAGCACAATCTAGAAACACAGGTAAACATAATATTCGGGGTCATGCTGGCATTCTAGGCATGTTTCTTTATCAATGCCTGATTAAGTAACTTCACATACTTAAATGAAATGCATAGAAGACAATACAGTTGCAAATGTTTAACGCCTTTGTGCTGATGCCAAATCTGCCCAATCCTTACCCATTTAGGGGGTAGGGTACCCTATTTAAAGCTTTATAACTCCAGGTGTGAGCATCACAGAGACTTGGAAAATGAAGCAAGACATTTGTACCGTTTACAGTACTAACATGGATTAGTTTATATTCATAATTTAGGAATATTTAGGAAATAAAGTGCCACAAATTCAAGAAGCAAAAATGAAGTTGTTCGTTTTTAGTTTGCAATGAAATCCCATATATAAAACAGGTTAAAATATACATGTCCTGGATCAAAAACTCCTTGACCACAAGTCTGTAAAATCTAAGGGTGGAGAAGCAGGACTACTAAAGGTATATGAAGCAAAAATAAGCAGTGTGCCCAGTGTCTCTAAATCTATCCATGTATGCATTGCTGTAAATCACAACATAATCATGTATTTCACTACAAATCAACAGTTTTTTTAGAAACTCTCTTTTGCATAATTTTCAAGTGGGATTACAAGCTTTCATTGTCAATACCATAGACCATATGAAAATATGGACAAAGTGATTATGACGTCACTCACTGATTTGCTATGGTTAGTGCTCACTGGCACATGAAGCCCAAACTAGGGTGCCGCCATCGCCTGCTTGCAACCAACGCAAGTGCAATGGAGACAAAGAGTGGAGTCCACGACTACAGGGAAATCCACCCCAACTACCTTACATGGTAATTAGACACGCCCACGTCTGGACAACAAGCGTGTCTGTGCAACCACCGAACCATAATCAACAAGCTCATAGTGAGTGGATCCTCCTAGCAGTGTTGCCAATTTAGCGACTTTGTCGATAGATTTAGCGACTTTTGACCTTCCCTAGCGACTAAAAATCTTATCTAGCGACTAGCGTCAAATTTGGAAACTTCTCACAACTTTGGCAACCTCCATTCTCGTTGTCAAAAATCACCTTTCACCGATTTGTGAATGACGTCACGTCTGCCTTTCCTAGTGCTGTAGCGTTGCCCACGTTTATAAAAGTAATGATTGACCTATGTAGAATCAGCCGCTGTAATTACATGGAAGTAGATGTCCTACAGATCTAATAGATACTACGCAGCTTGGCCAACGTCATTGGAGGGCAAGTAGACACAAAACCTATGCTATGCCTATCGCCGTGCGTGGCTTAATCATTTGCATATTTAAAAAAACGTATGTTATGTGGTGACGTCATACATATGCAAATTAACATATGACGTCATCTAGCGACTTTTAGAGGAGGCCTTAACTACTTTCCATAGAAAATAGTTCGCAACACTGCCTCCTAGTACAACCGTGCTGGAACACTGATATTTAGCCAGATCTCACTGACTTACATTGAGGGTACGCACACAGACCAGTGGTAATTTCAGGTGAAGAATGTTACACAAACGCTCGTAAACATTTGAATGTTATGTCAGTAACCTAGCTATTTTTATACTGTCCGTAGTGCAACCACAAAACCGTAGTCAAGAGCTCGTAGCCCTCTATGTACTACCGTGCTGAAACGCTGTTATTTAGCCAGATCTTGCTAACTTGTGGGTATCCACAGCCCTGGATGTTTTTGGGACAAAGACTTATGTACTGGAAAACTAAAAATCTATGATTATATTGAACTACAAAAAGTCCACATACTACAACAATAAACATGTGCAACATCAACAATGAATTACCAACTGTCATAACATTTAAAAAGGTTAATTGTGTGTTGGGAATCTTCTCCCGTGTGGAACCAAGTTGAGAAGGGTGAAGTAACACACTGAGGACCACTTTCCAATGAAAAGATTTTAATACAATGCGCAAAGGGAGACTCGCCACTGTGCCACAACAAGCGTTCCATAGGAATCTCAACAAGATAGTCACAAGTGAGGGTTTAAGTATACTGTTGAGAGGTGTGGTTATTGCCATGCATAAACGTTCCCAGGAAGGAATACACATTCCAACAGACTTCCCAGGGACACCCAAATGGCCTGCTGCCAATGACACCCCTTTGATCTGTGGCTGTTTTATATCCTTACAAACAGTGATTGAACTCTATTTGTAGCCATTTGCCTCTAACAATGGGAAGCAGTTACAGGGTGTGAGTGTGGGAATGTGTGTTCAGATGAGGTTAAGACGCAGGAAGGAACTTAATTGTTCAAACCTATCATGTGCAAGATATGTTTAGTGTTTAGATATTTACATAGATAAATAGATAAAATTGATTGCTAGGTAGCTAGCTTACTAGCTAGCTAGTTATATAGACAGAGTTACATAGACAGATAGATAATTTAGATCTCTAGATAGCTGGACAGATATATCATGAGATAACTAGCTAGCTAGCTAGATACACAGATAGATTGATAGCAAGACAGTAAGCTTTAAAATCCCCCTAGCTTGTCTTCTTAAAGAAGCTTCAAAACTGCTTACAAATCTGATTTCACCAACAACATATACAAATTATAAAAGACGAAACTTTATGAGAATCAACTGAAACCCCAAAATGGTCAAAATTGCGTTTTGACACAGACTAGAACCTTGCTTATCTGAAATGTCTCAAATGTATTAACCGAAAGAACTGGAGAGAAGAATCCTTTGAATAGCAGTTAGTACAGTTGAACGCAGCACACAACCTTTTTGGACCTTGGACTTAAAATGGTGAGATTGTATGTAGCTAGCTAATCAGAATAAAATGACACAGCATCACACCTACCGCTGAAGCACTCTGCCTGGCTGCGAGGATGGGGAATTTCCTTATATGGTCATACGGTACTAAGACGAGCCACATTACATGCACTGAAATTACCGCAGATTTGGGAATTTTGGCAGAATTATTTTTAAAAATCAGACCCAGGGGTGGGATTAACTAGTTAAATCATAATTTCTTGTATAAAAAATTTATTGACTTTTTATTTATACTTCCTCAGGGAAAATTGGCTTCTTTTCAGGCTTTCCCCATTTACTTAACATTGGGTGGGCAGGGTTTCAGGTTGTTTTTGCAAGCAGGCATTGTAGTTCACTCTTAAGCCACTGGAGACAAATACTTCATTAATATAGGCGAGTTGTTGGCACTTGGTCAATACAGAGGTCTAAAATATCTAGGGGTCTAGAAACATATCCCAAATCTCTCCAAAAATAAATAAAATGCTTTTTGTCTATTATAAAGCATAGCAGATAAATGCGCTCCTTATGATGTTTAAGATGAAACATTGATGTCAGATAAAGCCAGTTATTTTTACTTTATATTAACTTAATTCATGTAATTTAATTTAACTTTAATTTGTATGTTTTCACTGGACAATGAACTTGTGCTTCGGCTAAACTTTTTTCACAACCAAATCCCCCAAGTAGAACAAAAAGGCAACTGCTAGTCCGTGGTTGCAACAGTGGCAGTACATATTTCATTAAATGTTGTATGGCATAATAAGATGTACAAGGAAATGCATACAGTATATTAGTTTTACTGTAGTAATACAACTAAATATTGGTTCATGTTCTTGAAGAAAAAAATGTAACCCCACCCTAAAAGTTGCACAGATGATGGTGCGTTTCCTGTCAGGAAATGGGGGGATTAGGACCCAAACGCAGAGTGAGGGAAAAAACTCGGAAAACTCCAAACAGTAAAGTGAAATGAAGATTTTACTTTTCAAATGAGGCAACAAAAGCAGGGAACAAAAAAGGCCTCGCAGGGGCTGAGTTTATAGGTTGGATGAGGGAGTGGGGCTGGGAGGGGGTGGGGAGGGGACAAAACAAAGTGGATTCAAACACAACCATAAGATGGCCAGAGACACCAATGTCAACAATTTCAAGGTTAGAGACAGAGAAACCAGATGGTAACACAAGACCTAGTGTGTGACCCTTCTGGTGTGTTGGACCCGACACTGATTGAGCGAGATTAAAAGAATCCACAAGGCATAAAAACTCATTGACCATAGATTTTGATGGGCAACAGATATGAATGTTAAAATCCCCCTACACTCAACAGTTTATCAGAGAGGCCATAAATAATAGAAAATCTGAGAACTCTTGGATGAAGTTACTGTTTATTTTAGGTGGTCTGTACACCAATGCACATAGGACAGGGGTAGTGGCATAAATCTTAAAAAGTTGCACCTCAAAAGTAGAGTAGGCATCGATGGGCATAACTCTGCATTTAAAACAGCTTTTAAAAACGGTGGCTAAGCCACCCCCACGACCACTAGTCCTAGGGGAGTTTAAGAAGCTGCAGTGGGATGGACAAAGATCACCAAGTGAGGTAGGATCACCAACGTTAAGCCAGGTCACAGTTACAAATAAAAAGTCCAACTGACGAGATGTAAAGTTGTCATTTAAAATAAAGGTTTTGTTTGATAGGGACTGAGCATTTATTAGGGCAAATTTGACAGGTGGGGAGCCCGCTCTGACGACATATTTCCGCTGAATTTTAACGGACGGAGATTTGCAGCGTTTACACCACCGCTCATAGCACTTGCTTTAGCGGGGAAAGAGCGAGATGTCCAATGTGTCGTGATTTAGTATCTGACAGAGATGTCTGCAGAAAGTATAGGATTAGTAGAATTAGTAGAGGGTCCTAGGTCTACATGAGCACCAGTAAAGAAATAGGAGGAACCAATTAGACTGGCGCTAGGACCCCGGGGACGTCAATAGTAGTGGGACTGGTTAGAACACCTGGATTTCGAGGAAGTGTTTTAGCTTTCTGAGAGTGGAGCGCCTTGGTGGGCAACACAGTAAAAAATGTTTGAAGACAGGAGCTTTATCCCCAGCCAATCAGGATGTATGCCATCATATCTAAATAACTGTCTGCGTTCCCAAAAGAGATTGAAATTGTCGATGTAGGAGGCTCCGTGAGCAGCGCAGGCTGATGAGAGCCAGGTGTGCAAAGACAGTAGCCTGCTAAAACGCCCAACACCGCGGCCACAGAAGGGAATGGGGCCGGACACATAAATATGCCTCACAGATCTCTTCAGGGAACAGAATAAATGCATAAAGTCAATTTTCAAAAGTTCAGACTGCTGTTTGCGAATGTCATTTTTCCCTACATGAAAAATGATCTTAGTAATGTCCGGTTCGTTTGCGAGGATCTCGATGGCTTTTTCCTCTATATCACGGACAGTGGCACTCGGGATACAACAAGTTATAGCTGAGCTAGTTTTAATGTTCCTGATGATGGAGTCTCCCATGATCAGGGTTATGATCTGATGTGGACGTTGTCTTGTGGATTTGGAGCTGGTCATCCTGGAGGCTGAGTGGCGGTTTCGACCGCGGGGACTAGGGGCTGCCAGTCCAGGGGCGTCATTCCTTAGACCGACATCGGTACTGCGACTCCTCAAACTTCTGGGCAGCAGCGCTGGACTGGCTATGGGCTTCAGGCCAACAGTGGACAGGTGTTGGTTCAACTTCCCCAGCACATCGAACCTGTTACCCAGCTGGATAGACTCCGGAGGTGGAGAGGAGTTCGTACCTCGATTCTTGTCGCCCCGGATGACGATTCAGGGTTCCGGAGGAGCAGGTGTGGAACAGATCCGTGCCTTAGGTTTAGCTCCAAGCCTGGGCCAGGGGTCCTACTCGGGGATCAAGCTGACAAATGGCGGCTCTGGCTCCATAGTTGGAGAGGGAGCACGCCAGGGAAGCTCGGTTTTGTCAGGAATGCGGGAGGGTTCTGCGGCCAGCGAGTCCAGAAGTCGTTCATCATCTTGGATCTGCTAAAGCTTGGAAATCTGACCTTCAATTCAACTACTTTTTGGCTCAGCCGAAGGCATCCAGAGCAGTCCGGGGGAGAGGTGAGTGTTGGCATTGATATAGAGATTAAGATCCTCAGTGAAAACAACTGGCTAGCTTAGCCACCAGGCTAAAGACAAACCTAGCTAAGCTAGTACCAGCTAGTATTAATTCCAGTGAAACGAAATGCCGACAGCACTAAAAGAGTGCAATAAAATGATCTGCGTTGAGAAATGATCCACAGACTTTCACCAAATAAAAGTATAAGAACTATACTACACAACACCGTAGTTGTAGATAGCTGCAGTTGTAGCTGCAGATGAGAAAAGCAAACTTTTCAATTCATTCGATGTTTGAATCAGGAGCTTTCCTGTCCCATCTCTGTTGACGATTAGCTTTAAAGATATTGGTGATAATGACTATTTGTCTGACTCCAATAATGTAATATGCCACCACCTTTGTGACAAGCTATTATCATAAAGAAGACAGTGTGCTGTCTCCACTAGTTCACAGCAGGACCTCAGAACTGCACTCACCAGGTGTTGGCCAGACAGGGATCGCCATTTTCTTGACTAAATTGTACCTAGTGCTCCGATTACATTCAGGCTATTTTGTATCTAACACCATATCAAGCCTGATCTTGAAAATCCCCATAATTCCAGCCTCTACTACTACTCTACTACTATTCCAAACATTGGCTACTCTCTGCATGAATAAAATTATTCCTAATGTCTGTATGGAATTTACCTTTTACTTATTCCTATTTATGTCGCCTCATTCTACTAACAGTACTCAACCTGAAGAACCTCTTGTAGTTCACTGTGTTAATCCACTTCATTGAACCTTTTCCAGAGCCTCTATATCTTTCTTGTAGTACAGTCCCCAGAACTGCACACAATACTCAAAGTGTGGTCTAACCAGGGGGGCCTTCTTCTGCTACTAACTGCTTGCTCGCGCTGGTTTTAGAGAAAACTGCTGTGGAAAACTCTGTAGTATTGCTTGTCTGTCTTGTACGTATAGATAATGAAATACACTGTATTGAAGCATTGTAGTCTGACCATTTTCTTTATTGTGTGTTCCATAGTTTACCATAGCTTCACTCACCATGGTACTGTAAACTATGATGTTCTGACACGGTTTACAAAGTTACTTACTTAGTACCCAGTTTTAACAGTCGGCCTGCACCATAGTTTATTACAGTACAACAGTTACTATGGTCAAAGTACATGAAACCGGAATTGTCCCTTTTTTATTTAATAGATAGTAACATTGGATATTTTAATGATATATTGACCGCAGAACTGGAAATGTCCCTGGTTTTTATTTCAGAAATCTGGTCACCTTAGCTAGCTCGGTTCTTTGTTAGCATGTGAACGGTAGACGGTGAATCAGCACCGTGTAGACTGCGCCGACCGCAAGAAGCATGAAAGCTATCTAGGTAGTTTATCAGTGCCGGCCGCAAGAAGCATGAAAGCTAGCTAGGTAGTTTATTAGCATGCTAACGCCAAACGGTGAATCAGCAATATACTTCAGAATTTTTACCTGACTTCTCTGGAGATTCGCTAGCTCGCGCCAATCTCTTGCGTTTGGCATCACGGCTTTGCGACAGTGATTTGCGCTTCTTTCTAGCCATGATGCAAACGTTCTTCAAAAGAACTCTCTCTGTCTTGAATGGATCCTCTCCAGCGTTTTCGATGCAAACATTCTTCAAAAAAACTCTCTGACTTGAATGGATCCTCTCCAGCGTTTTCAGTTCTGAACCGTCTGTGGTGTAATGTTCCACTTATGGGTCGGAGATGAAGTCAAATTCACAAATCAACGCTGTATTAATCCACAAAAACAGTGCCGAAACAAACAACTCGGTAGCGAAGCACCACTCTCCATACAGGCTCACAGTTTAAGAGACCAGAAAACACACAGAACAGTGAATAAGTACCAAAACAGTGAATAAGTACCAAGCGGGGCCAGCCCTCCTACAGTGGTGTAACTGTTACCATTGGTACGGTAGTTCCGGGTGACAGTAGTTCCGGATTGCAAAATAGAAAGTAAAACTGGCGAGTATTTCTTTAACATGAAAAAATTTAATTATGAAAAACAGCATATGCAAACACCGGCCCCCTGAAACTTTTTTGGTGGCAAGTTTGGGGGGGTTGGAGGAATGTGAATTGGAGGAATGGTGGGACACACAAACACACACACGAACACACAAACCGCTCTCCAATTATAGTAGTAGGATGCTAAGGAAAGGTGCTTCAATGCTTCCTTTCTTATCTTCTTTAGCATAGGGTACACTGGAGCGTCCTTTATGAAAGGAAAGGAGATAATGCCGTCACACAATTCCTTGCGGCAGCAACATTTAAAGTGATGCACCATTCGTCCATTTAAGAAAACAAACGATCAACATGACTGAGTTGTGTAGTGGTTCTTAAGCTATTATATGCATAATAGGCTTATAATCAGATTATATCAGCATAAAAACCATAACAAGTCTGTCTTTCAAGAAAAAGGGATATGAAACGTTTTTAGCCAGGTGATGTTTTTAATTCAACATGTTTGAAACTTAATGATGATACAGTGGTAGATTTGTAGGCCTAACATGTTATGCCTATCTTGCATAAATTTAACAATTATTTTCATACAATCATGCTAATTGGGATTCATGTCGATAAATATGAGTGAACAGGAGGGTGAGCGCAACCATTCTCAATGTGACAACCATTTCGTTCACTTTTGTGACTGGTAGCCTATATTCCTTTTTTAAATTTCACTTCCAACCTTGGTAATGAAGTAATATTTTTCACTGGGTTGTTCCTGTTTATAGAAAGCCATCCACACATATATTTGGCCTGTCCATGTACTGCATGCTTATACACACAGGGCCAAGTGACTTGAAAGAATTGAGGAAATATTGGGTAGCATTGCTTTGGAATACATCTTATGTAATTTTGGTGAGGCAAGATAGCCTGTATTGTTTGTAGTACCGTAACTTGGCGTCATTTTGATATCAATACTTTTAATGGCAGACCTGGATTTTGGCAGTCTGAATGAATGAGTTATAGATGGTGTATGTGTAAGTAACTTGGCATTTTTGTACGTTGAAAACGTGTTTTTTATGAGATATCATTTCTTTTTGCAAAGCATTTTATTATGAGAGTGAGAAATGTGAAGTGACCCTGTAGAAACGGTTGTGGATTATGGCTATCCTTGTGTGAATTTGTACAGTCTGATGAGCGTGTACCGTTTAGCAGTTTCGGTTTGCTATATATGTAAAACAGACAAAGGGTGCGGTGGCGTAAGTGTAAACGCATCAGAAACGCAAGTGAAATATGGCCAGTGTATGTACTCACGGATTTGACGGCCATCCAACAAGCCTTGATTGACAAAAGAATCAGCAAGCCCGTAGAATTAGAGCTCCCTAGGTCACAACTTGTGTACCCTTCTGTCCTGCTCAGTTGTCTGTTATTTCGTGGAGATGCACTTTTAGTGTTTGTATGGTTTATAAGGCATTTTTATAGGCTTATCTGCAGGTAGGAATCCTCTTTGCTGTTTTGCTAAGCTAGAACTGGAAAACTTGATAGCGGAGAATAGGAGCAGACGCATATGTCCCAGCAGGCTTTGCATATGAGAAAATAACAACAGTGTGAGAGAAATTAGGAGAAATTATGAAATTGCGTAGTTGAAACAATACGTTTTTAGCAGAATGGGCATGTAGGTAAAGGTTGACATGATCACAGACTACAGTGCGAAGTAAATGAAATGACCATGAGCGAGCTTAGTTTCCTTATCGAATGGTATATATAACAGTCGGTATAAAGCATTAGTCATTAAAGTGGAGGGTTAAGTTACGTGTGAAATCTATTGCACTGATGTGCTTTTCTCATGTTCAGCACTAGTAGTTATAATTATGAGTGAGTCATGATTTTAAATGTAATGTTTTAATGGGGAGTTGCAGGACAACTTCAATCCTTCAACCGGAGGTTTACCAGTCTGTGACTTTGTTAGTGCAGCACCATGACATAGCTATGCAATGCGTGAAATATCATTAGCAAACCTGTCCGTGGTTTTAAAGAAGAACACAGGCCAGTAAGCACAGAAGAGCTCCCGTTGAATCCATATGGCTTTTCAATATTGTAGCCGGTGAATAACTGAACGTGCAGACAGTACATCATAATGCAGCGTATACGTTCGGTGAACGGCGGGTAGATATGGTGCAAAAGCAATAATTGAGAAGTAGTAGACAATAATTAGTGAGGGTAAAAGCAGGTTAAAGAAACCTGTTCCTAGCTGGGCTTGAACCTAGGACCCCATGTTCCCAAGACTGTAACCTTGCCCACTAGGCCACAGGCAGACTAGCTGTTTAAACTGGAAATGTTCCAGAGTAAAAAGGTATGGGTATTTTGCATGTGTATGCAAGTTTTTGATTGGGTCGTGTAGGTGAAGGTTTGGCTGGTGTCGATAAAATGTCCAATGGGGAGACATTTTGTTTGTGGGGTAGGCAGCAGGAAAAATAAGAATGAGAAGAAGAAGAAGAAGTAGAAAATACAAAATCCCCTTAGTTTGGGGCTTTATTGTGTGGACATGTGAAGTTGTTTATGAATTCTGTCTGTTGAAGTGGGGTGAGAATGTACAGAATTTAATGTTTTTAAGGGCTGAGTGTCTGTGGCTGTTGTGGTTATTTCTGTGGTGAACCCTGAAAAGTGCCAAACTCTCGGTGCTGTATAGGTATGGGGCATGCCCCCGCCAAGGCGTAACTTGGCGGGATGGCATATCTGCCATCCCAATGCTCTGTGTTGCATTGAGTTGTTCAATTATAGATTCCTTGACGTTAACCCAGCTACTTTTAAAATGTATTTTTCAGTAGTTCTCTCCAGGGCCGGATTAAGAACACAAAGGGCCCTGGAGCTACATCTAATCAAAGGGCCTCCTCAGAATTATCACGCAATATTTTCAGGCTCTCTCAGGTCTTGGCTTTTTAAATGGAAAACAAATAAAGTGGCTCAGACCGAGCCATACACTATTCCAGCCAATCAAGACGTTGCTTCAGCAGCACGAAAGGGAGGAGTGTAATTTGATTGGCTGTTGAGCTCAATTATCAACATTTTGCCAGAATCGAGGACTACCTTTAATCAGAGTTGAAAACGCAACAATGTTAAGAAAGATGAGTAGGTATGATTAATTAGTAAACAATTTATTTTGTGGAAACAATTATTTCTAACCTGAGACAAGGACAACATCAAGGCTAAATGTACAGGAAACCACGGCACAACTATAACATAAAGAAGGCTATATGACTATACAACACAAATTAAATGCTAGGTCCTCACAGGTAACACAACACAAGCACACACATTTTACAGTAGCCTAGGCTATTCCATGATAAGTACACAAATTTTTAATAACCAGATGAGAGAAACAGTGCAATCAGTCCAAATACTATCAGTACAAAAAATAACTTAGGTAAATAGGCCAAAAAGTGCGGAACATATTGCTCTTTCATTTATTTTATACAACTTTGCTATATCAATTTGACTCAATCAAAATGAACAATATGGAATCAAGGTGTTTAAAGTATATGTGTGAGAGTAACTATTGTAGTCTAAAGAGAGTGTAGATCACTAAAAGGTCTTCTTCCTGGCTTTGCGTAAAGAAAAATCTTTTGCCATTTATGTGAAATCTAGTGCTCTACGTCAGACTCAATGGACATGCGAGTGAGGTGGCATAATCTGTTCTGTCCCATTGCTGACCGTAAACGATTCTTGATCAGTGATAATTTTAAAAAAGAGCGCTCTCCTGATGCATTGGTGGTGGGCAATGTGAGATATATTTGCAGTGCTATGTCAACATTTGTAAATATAGTATGCAAGTTGCTTTTACGAATTAGTTGAAGAAACTCCCTCGATGACGTTTTTTTCTCGTTTTCGCAAAAGCTTCTGAAATGCACAATCTCGTCAGCAAAATCATCGTGCAAATCACTGGAGTATTTTCTTGTAATTTCATAGCTGCTGAGCGAAGCTCTTGTCCAGAATGTATTTGGATGTTATTCAAGAAAAAAAAGCACTCACTCACGTCCTTGTAGGATGTGTATCTTCGTTCGAGTTCTGCTAATAGTCTGTCATTAATGACATTAAATACGTCCACACTTTGGCACTTTTGATAACTTGGACTCAGCCGTTTCTGCATGTATTTTACGCATGCGCTTTCTCTGAGTCTCGTTTTTATATGTCTTGGACACAGCAGGAGACATACTAAGTGCTGTGCAGTTTCAAACCTATCAAACTGGTCTCTCTGCATTGCAACATAGTCTCTTAATGAGGAAATCAACTTAACTGCATTCACGAGGTCTAGATCTACCTCTTGCAACATATCACTTGTCTCAAACCTCTGCAGCACACAATTCCAGAATAGACAAAGGAGAGCTGTCTCCAATTTGGTCATTTACTTTGCAAGGGCTCGCTTGCTCATCAGCTAAACAAAATAGCCTAATGTTTCAGTTGCGTAAGGGTAACTACACAGTGATGTATTCGGCTGAACAAGCCAGCAGCAAGCTAGCAAAGCTGATAATGATACCCCAGTGCATTATCCATTTAGCTAACCTAGCTACTAACGTTAGTGTACAGACTGGGTGGGCTGACCGTTACCCGTGTGAACACTCCGATTTAAAATGGTTATCTACCTACTATATTTAGGGGTCCAAGCAGCGAAGCTGGTGGAACCCTATTGTATCTGTTAGGATTATTATTAGGGGTCCAAGCAGCGAAGCTGGTGGAACCCTATTGTATCTGTTAGGATTATTATTAGGGGTCCAAGCAGCAAAGCTGGTGGAACCCTATTGTATCTGTTAGGATTATTAGAGGTCCAAGCAGCGAAGTTGGTGGAACCCTATTGAATCTCTTATTAAAATTATTAGTGTGGTTGCCTTAGGCAATCACACTATTATTATCCCACATATTATTAGTGTGGTTGCCTTTGGCAATCACACTATTATTATTAGTGTGGTTGCCTTAGGCAAACACACTATTATTATTGCACATATTTAGTGTGGTTGCCTTAGGCAAACACACTATTATTATTGCACATATTCTTTATTATTAGTGTGGTTGCCTTAGGCAAGCACACTATTATTATTAGTGTGGTTGCCTTAGGGCAACTACACTATTATTATTGCACATATTATTAGTGTGGTTGCCTTAGGGCAACTACACTATTATTATTGCACATATTATTAGTGTGGTTGCCTTAGGCAAGCACACTATTATTATTGCACATATTATTTATTAGTGTGGTTGCCTTAGGGCAACTACACTATTATTATTGCACATATTATTATTAGTGTGGTTGCCTTAGGGCAACTACACTATTATTATTGCACATATTATTAGTGTGGTTGCCTCAGGCAACTACACTATTATTATCGCACATATTATTATTTTTAGTGTGGTTGCCTCAGGCAACTACACTATTATTATCGCACATATTATTATTTTTAGTGTGGTTGCCTTAGGGCAACTACACTATTATTATTGCACATATTATTAGTGTGGTTGCCTTAGGGCAACTACACTATTATTATTGCACATATTATTTATTTATTATTAGTGTGGTTGCCTTAGGGCAACTACACTATTATTATTGCACATATTATTATTAGTGTGGTTGCCTTAGGGCAACTACACTATTATTATTGCACATATTATTATTATTATTATTATTTATTCCGCCCATTTTTTGGACCGCTACTCCTCCCAGAGTTTTTGCACCACATACACGTGCAATATGTCAAATCGAGCGGCTTGATCGGGAATGGTGTGCTATTACTTTGTGGAAAGATTGGTTGCACGGTTTTTGAAAAATTTGAATTTTTGTGGGCAATTTTTCCCATAGAGAATGAATGGCGGAATGTTCACCTTTGTGATGTCACAATGCTTTGTCTTCTCACCCTTGTGATGTCACAATGCCCTGTCTTCTGGCAGCAGTACTCTGCTCTCTCTCTAGATTTGAACATTCGGCCATTGATCTCTATGGGGAAAAAATTGCCCACAAATTGTGCAATGCCTCATTGGACATGGTAGAGAGTCCTTTGTCCATTGGTGGAGATCAGCCTCGCCCCCCTTCCTGATTGGCCGATGTTTGATATTTCATAACTTTTGAACCGTTTGTCATAGAGAACTATGGGTCGCGTCATTGGACTCAGTAAAGACCTAGCAACCGCCTAGAACTCCATAGCAACCCCCTAGCAACACCCTAGCAACCACCTAGAACACCCTAGCAACGGCCTAGAACTCCATAGCAACCAGCTAACAACACACTAGCAACCACCTGGAACACCATAACAACTGCCTAGCAACACCCTAGCAACCGCCTAAAACTCCATAGCAACCACCTAGCAACACCCTAGCAACCACATGGAACACCATAGCAACGACCTAGCAACACACTAGCAACCACCTAGAACTCCATAGCAACCACCTAGCAACAAACTAGCAACTGACTAGAACTCCATAGCAACCACCTAGCAACACCATAGCAACCGCCTAGAACTCCATAGCAACCACCTAGCAACACCCTAGCAACCACCTAGAACGCCATAGCAACCACCTAGCAACACCCTAGCAACGGCCTAGAACTCCATAGCAACCACCTAGCAAAACCATAGCAACCACCTAGCAACACCCTAGCAACCACCTAGCAACACCATAGCAACCGCCTAGAACTCCATAGCAACCAACTAGCAACACCCTAGCAACCACCTGGAACACCATAGCAACCGCCTAGGAACATCCTAGCAACCACTTGAACACCATAACAACTGCCTAGCAACACCCTAGCAACCACCTGGAACCCATAGCAACCACCCAACAACAAACCTAGCAACCACCTGGAACACCATAGCAAACCTAGCAACACCCTAGCAACACCTAGAACACCCTAGCAACGCCTAGAACTCCATAGCAACCCCTAGCAACACCTAGCAACGCTCTAACTGCATAGCAACTGACCTAGCAACACCATAACAACCACTAGAAACCCTAGCAACCACTAGAACCCATAGCAACCACTAGGAACACCATACAACAGCCTAGCAACACCTAGCAACCGCTATAACTCCATAGCAACCACCTAGAACTTACATAGCAACACCTACAAAACCCTAGCAACCAACCTGGAACACCATAGCAACCACCGAGAAAACCCTAGCAACAACCTGGACCACCATAACAACTGCCTAGCAACAGCCTAGCAACCGACGTAGAATTCCATAGCAACCACCTGAACACCATAGCAAATGCCTAGCAACACCCTAGCAACCGCTATAACTCCATAGCAACCACTAGCAACACCATAGCAACCACTAGAAACCCTAGCAACCCCCTAGCAACACCCTAGCAACCACCTACAACCCCATAGCAACCACCTAGAACTCCTAGCAACCACCTAGCACACCCTAGCAACACCCTGAACCTAGCAACCACCTAGCAACACTCGCATAGCAACCACCTTGCACCAAACATCCTAGCAACCACCTAGCAACCCTAGCACAACACCCTAGCAACCCCTACAACCCTACCATAGCAACCGCCTAGCAACACCCTAGCAACCACCTAGAACTCCAAAGCAACCACCTATCAACACCCTAGCAACCGCCTAGAAATCCATAGCAACCACCTAGCAACACCCTAGCAACCACCTAGAACTCCATAGCAACCACCTAGCAACACCCTAGCAACGGCCTAGAACTCCATAGCAACCACCTAGCAACACCATAGCAACCACCTAGCAACATCCTAGCAACCACTTCGAATACCCTAGCAACACCCTAGCAACCATCTAGAACTCCATAGCAACCACCTAGCAACACCCTAGCAACCGCCTAGAACTCCATAGCAACCACCTAGCAACACCATAGCAACCACCTAGAACTCCATAGCAACCACCTAGCAACACCCTAGCAACGGCCTAGAACTCCATAGCAACCACCTAGCAACACCATAGCAACCGCCTCGAATTCCATAGCAACCACCTAGCAACACCCTAGCAACCACCTAGCAACACCATAGCAACCGCCTAGAACTCATAGCAACCACCTAGCAACACCATAGCAACCGCCTAGAACTCCATAGCAACCACCTTGCAACACCCTAGCAACCACAAATAAGACCATAGCAACCACCTAGCAACACATAGCAACGGCCTAGAACTCCATAGCAACCACCTAGCAACACCCTAGCAACCACCTAGAAACACCATAGCAACCACCTAGAACTCCATAGCAACCACCTAGCAACACCCTAGCAACGGCCTAGAACTCCATAGCAACCACCTAGCAACATCCTAGCAACTACTTAGAATACCCTAGCATCCACCTGGAGCTCAATAGCAACCACCTGAAACTCCATAGCAACCACCTAGCACCACCCTAGCGACCGCCCTAGAATTCCATGAAACCACCTAGAACTCAATAGAACCACCTAGCAACACCCTAGCAACTGCCTCAGACATCATAGCAACTACCTTCCACTGTTCACTCCGTTCAGCACAAAGTCGACTTTGCGTTGGCGGCAACCACACTTCACAATTTCTGCAGGAATTGTCTAGTTATTATTTTTATTTATTCCACGCATTTTTGGACCGCTACTCCTCCCACAGTTTTCGCGTTACATACACGTGCAATATGTCAAATCGAGCGGCTTGATCGGGAATGGTGTGCTATTACTTTTTGGAAAGATTGAGTGGACGGTTTTGGAAAAATTTGAATTTTTGTGGGCAATTTTTCCCATAGAGAATGAATGGCGGAATGTTCACCATTGTGATGTCACAATGCTCTGTCTTCTCACCCTTGTGATGTCACAATGGTCTCTTCTAGCAGCAGTACTCTGGTCTCTCTCTAGATTTGAACATTCTGCCATTCATCTCTATAGGGAAAAAATTCCCGCAAATTGTGCAATGCCTCATGGTAGAGAGTCCCTTGTCCATTGGTGTAGATCAGCCTTGCCCCCCTTCCTGATTGGCCGATGTTTGATATTCCATAACTTTTGAACCGTTTGTCATAGAGAACTATGGATGGCGACATTGGACTCAGTAAAGACCTAGCAACCGCCTAGAACTCCATAGCAACCCCTAGCAACATCCTAGCAACCGGCTCTAACTCCATAGCAACAACCTAGCAACACCATAACAACCGCCTAGAACTCCCTAGCAACCGTCTAGAATTCCATAGCAACCACCTGGAACACCATAGCAAATGCCTAGCAACACCCTAGCAACTGGCTATAACGCCATAGCAACCACCTAGCAACACCATAGTAACCACCTAGAACACCATAGCAACCACTTAGCAACACCCTAGCAACCACCTGGAATACCATAGCAACCACCTAGCAACACCCTAGCAACAATCTGGAACACCATAACAACTGCCTAGCAACACCCTAGCAACCACATGGAACACCATAGCAACGACCTAGCAACACCCTAGCAACCACCTGGAACACCATAACAACCGCCTAGCAACACCCTAGCAACCACCTAGAACACCATAGCAACCACCTAGCAACACCCTAGCAACAATCTGGAACACCATAACAACTGCCTAGCAACACCCTAGCAACCACATGGAACACCATAGCAACGACCTAGCAACACCCTAGCAACCACCTAGAACTCCATAGCAACCACCTAGCAACACCCTAGCAACCCCCTAGAAACACCCTAGCAACCACCTATAACTCCATAGCAACCACATAGCAACATCCTAGCAACCACCTAGAATACCCTAGCAACACCCTAGCAACCGCCTATAACTCCATAGCAACCACCTAGCAACACCCTAGCAACCGCCTTGAACTCCATAGCAGCCACCTAGCAACACCCTAGCAGCCACCTAGAACTCCATAGCAACTACCAGAAACACCTAAGCAACCACCTAGAACTCCATAGCAACAGCCTTGCAACACGCTAGCAACGCCTAGAACTCCATAGCAACACCTCTAGCAACACCATAGCAACCACCTAGAACTCCATAGCAACCACCTAGCAACATCCTAGCAACCACTTCGAATCCTAGCAACCCCCTAGCAACACCCTAGCAACCACCTAGAACTCCATAGCAACCACCTAGCAACA